>NC_134353.1:549127847-549320347 GCF_048569485.1 Anomaloglossus baeobatrachus | reverse complement strand
ACAGGAACACAGCCTCTTACTGGGACACATGAATGGATATAGGTACACAGGTCACAGGTGTGGATACAGGAACAGAGACTGGTACAAGGACACAAGAACAGATTCGGGAACTCAGGCTGGTACCAGGACATAGAAATAGATACAGGAACTCAGGCTGCTACCAGAACCAGGAAGGGACACAGGAACTAAGGCTAGTAACGGGACACAGGATTGGATACAGAAGCACAGGCTGGAATTGGGACACAGGAATGGATACAAAAACCCAGGCTGCTTTCAGGAACCAGCAACAAATACAAGGCGTAGGAATGAATTCAATAACACAGGCTGGTACCAGGACACAGGAATGTATACAGGAACACAGGCTGATACCAGGACACAGGAACAGATGCAGCAACTCAGGCTAGTACTCGGATACTGCAATGGATACAGGAACACAACCTCTTACCGGGATACATGAACGGATACAAGTACACAGGCTGGTACCGGGACATAGAAATCGATACAGGAACACAGACTAGTAATGGGACACAGGAATGGATACAAAAACTCAGATTGGTACCGAGATCAAGGAACAAATTCAGCAACTCAAGCTGGTACAAAGAAATAGGAACAGATTCAGGAACTCAGGCTGGTAACGGGACACAAGTACGGATATGGAAACACAAGCTGGAATCAGGGCACAGAAATGGATACAGGAACTCAGGCTGCTTCGAGGAACCAGGAACAAATTCAAGAACACAGACTGATATTGGGGCATAGTAATGGATTCAGAAGCACAGGCTGGTACCCGGATGCAGGAATATATACAGGAACACAGGATGGTACCGAGACACAGGAACAGATGCAGGAACTCAGGCTGGTACTCGGACACTGGAATGGATACAGGAACACAGCCTCTTACCAGGACACAGGAATGGATACAGGTATACAGGCTGGTACAGGGACACAGGAATGGATACAGGTACAGGAACTCAGGTTTGTACCGGGACATAGAAATGGATATAGGAACTCAGGATGGTACCGGAACCAGGAAGGGACTCAGGAACTCAGGCTAGTAACAGGTCACAGGAACGTATATGGAAACACAGGCTGGAATTAGGGCACATAAATGGATACAGCAAATCAGGCTGCTTCTCGGAACCAGGAACGAATACAAGAACACAGACTGATATTGGGACATAAGAATGGATTCAGGAACACAGGCTGGTACCAGGACGCCGGAATGTATACAGGAACACAGACTGGTACTGGAACACAGGAACAGATGCAGGAACTCAGGCTGGTACTCGGACACTGGAATGGATACAGGAACAATGCCTCTTACCAGGACACAGGAATGGATACAGGTATACAGGCTGGTACCGGGACATAGGAATGGATACAGGAACACAGACTAGTACCGGAACACAGGAATGGATACAGAAACTTAGATTTTTACCGACATCAAGGAACAAATTCAGCAACTCAGGCTGGTACAAGGAAACAGGAACAGATTCAGAATCTCAGGTTTGTACCGGGACATAGAAATGGATACAGGAACCCAAGCTGGTAACGTGACACAAGAACGGATACGAAAACACAGGCTGGAATTGTGACACAGAAATGGATACAGAAACTCAGGCTGCTTCTTGGAACCAGGAATGAATACAAGAACACAGACTGATATTGGGACATTAGAATGGATTCAGGAACACAAGCCGGTACAAGGATGCAGGAATGTATACAGGAACTCAGGCTGGTATCAGGACACAGGAACAAATACAGAAATACAGGCAGGGACGGGGACACTAGAACAGGTTCAGGTACTCGGATTGTTTAAGGTTCTGTGCAGGTTATGGACTAGTTCAGGCATATGGGCGAGTACCAAATCTTGAACAGGATCCAGGGACCAGACAACACACTAATAGCCACATGGAGGGTGCTTTAACTACCTGGTGCTTCACAGCAATAGGTTGGGAACACATCAGGAGTGTGTGTCCGGGAGCATGCTTGTGTCCTAAGTATGCAGCCAGGATACCAACGCGGCTTGTGCATGCCCTGAGAGCCAGCAGTGGTGGCAGGCACATAGGTTGAGCGGAGGGACAGCTGGGTAG
Source organism: Anomaloglossus baeobatrachus (assembly GCF_048569485.1). Lineage (NCBI taxonomy): Eukaryota > Metazoa > Chordata > Amphibia > Anura > Aromobatidae > Anomaloglossus > Anomaloglossus baeobatrachus. The sequence goes on along the minus strand of NC_134353.1, from coordinate 549,318,254 downwards.
GGTGGAGTGGTGACTGCATCAGCGACCCCACCGGTTAGTGCAGGAAACTCCAGCATTACAAAAACAATAAGAAAATCAATAGAACTCTATTTTAAAGAGAATGATTCTTCAGAATTACGCCATATGATAATCTGGAATGCACACAAGGCAGTTCTTAGGAGCACTTTTATACAATTATTTTCCATTCATGAAAAAAAAAAAAAAACGAGAGGGGAAAATTGAAGTATAAACTAAAATTAAAGAAACTGAAAACCTTCAAAAAAATAATCCAACAGAACATCACCAAAACACTCTTAGGCCCCCTTCACACGTCCGTGAAAAACACGCACGTGTGTTACGGGCCGTTATTCGGGTCCGTGTCCCGTTTTTGTGTCCGTTTTTATGGTCCGTGTGGCACCTGTGTGAATTGCGTATGCTAGCCGTGTTTGTGTGCAGAACGTCCGTGTGTGCGTGTGGAATTAATGTGTATGTGTACGTGGAATGTCCGTGTGGAATGTCCGTGTGTGTGATGCACAATGTCTTTTATAAATGTCGGCTGACAGCAGACAGAGTTGCGCGATGAGAATGAACTCGGGTGAACTTCACCCGACTTCATCCTCATACCGCGGCTCTGTCTGTGTCGAGTACTGATTAGCGGTCACCTGTGAAGGATTCACCGGTGACCACTAATCCCCCGAGTGACTGAAGTGTCCCCCCCTCTCTCATATACTCACCGATCCCCGGCGCTGCACGGCACTCACACTGCTGCGGCGGCTTTTACTATTTTGAAAAAGCCGGCCGCTCATTAAACAATCTCCTATTCCCTGCTTTCCCCGCCCACCGGCGCCTATGATTGGTTGCAGTGAGACACGCCCCCACGCTGAGTGACAGGTGTCACACTGCACCCAATCACAGCAGCCGGTGGGCGTGTCTATACTGTGCAGTAAAATAAATAAATAAATAATTAAAAAAAAACGGCGTGCGGTCCCCCCCAATTTTAATGCCAGCCAGATAAAGCCATACGGCTGAAGGCTGGTATTCTCAGGATGGGGAGCTCCACGTTATGGGGAGCCCCCCACCCTAACAATATCAGTCAGCAGCCGCCCAGAATTGCCGCATACATTAGATGCGACAGTTCTGGGGCTGTACCCGGCTCTTCCCGATTTGCCCTGGTGCGTTGGCAAATCGGGGTAATAAGGAATTATTGGCAGCCCATAGCTGCCAATAAGTCCTAGATTAATCATGTCAGGCGTCTATGAGACACCCTCCATGATTAATCTGTAAATTACAGTAAATAAACACACACACCAGAAAAAATCCTTTATTAGAAATAAAACACACACATATACCCTGGTTCACCACTTTAATCAGCCCCAAAAAGCCCTCCATGTCCGGCGTACTCCACAGTCCTCCAGCGTCGCATCCAGTGCTGCTGCATGGAGGTGACAGGAGCTGCAGCAGACACAGCCGCTCCGGTCACCTCCACGCAGCTAATGAAGACAGCCGGCGATCAGCTGAGCTGTCACTGAGGTTACCCGCTGTCACTGGATGCAGCGGTGGCCGCGGGTAACCTCAGTGACAGCTCAGCTGATCGCCGGCTGTCTTCATTAGCTGCGTGGAGGTGACCGGAGCGGCGGTGTCTTCTGCAGCTCCTGTCACCTCCATGCAGCAGCGCTGGATGCGACGCTGGAGCATCCTGGAGTACGCCGGACATGGAGGGCTTTTTCGGGCTGATTAAAGTGGTGAACCAGGGTATATGTGTGTGTTTTTTATTTCTAATAAAGGATTTTTTTCGGGTGTGTGTGTTTATTTACTGTAATTTACAGATTAATCATGGAGGGTGTCTCATAGACGCCTGACATGATTAATCTAGGACTTATTGGCAGCTATGGGCTGCCAATAATTCCTTATTACCCCGATTTGCCAACGCACCAGGGCAAATCGGGAAGAGCCGGGTACAGCCCCAGAACTGTCGCATCTAATGTATGCGGCAATTCTGGGCGGCTGCTGACTGATATTGTTAGGGTGGGGGGCTCCCCATAACGTGGAGCTCCCCATCCTGAGAATACCAGCCTTCAGCCGTATGGCTTTATCTGGCTGGCATTAAAATTGGGGGGGACCGCACGCCGTTTTTTTATAATTATTTATTTATTTTACTGCACAGTATAGACACGCCCACCGGCTGCTGTGATTGGGTGCAGTGTGACACCTGTCACTCAGCGTGGGGGCGTGTCTCACTGCAACCAATCATAGGCGCCGGTGGGCGGGGAAAGCAGGGAATATGAGATTGTTTAATGAGCGGCCGGCTTTTTCAAAATAGTAAAAGCCGCCGCAGCAGTGTGAATGCCGTGCAGCGCTGCGCCGGAGATCGGGGAACGGTAAGTATGAGAGAGGGGGGGAAACTGACCGACAGACTGTGAGAGAGGGACAGACAGACAGAGAGACCGACAGAGAGACAGAGAGACCGACCGACGGACTCAGGGAGATTGACCGACATACACAGAAATAGAAAGAATAGCCGACATCACTAGAAATAAAAACACCAAACGGACACGGACTATAGGTAGATGCATACGTGTTTACTAACGTGTGTGCACATACCCATAGACTTTCATTGTGTCCACGTGTGCGTGCTCCGTGCAGATAACGGACATGCATCCGTGCCAAACGCACACACATACGGATCACGGACACGCACACACGGACATAATGAAATAACGGACGTGTGACCACAATCATAGATTAACATTGGTGCACGTTTGGCCGTGTCTCCGGCATATACGGAAACGGACCAAACACGCACGTGTTTCACGGACGTGTGAAGGGGGCCTTAAACTGAGAGTAGACCTTAAAACATTATTGACAGACAAATACAATAAAAGTACTAGATCAATTAAATAATCACATTTTTTTCAGTTAGGCTGCTTTCACACCTCCGGTTTTAGCAGAGCCGGCCAATGCGGCTCTAAAACCTATGCAACGGATGCGGCGACAATACCACATCCTTTGCATAAGTTTTTGACATGCGGCCCATCCGGTTTTTGCCGCTTGCGGCACGCTACTGAGCATGCACAGTAGAAAAAACCCGCATGCGGTGGCCGGATGCGGTGTTTGCCGCAGGACGCCGCATGCGGCGTCCATAGGCATGCATTGCAAATCGCGCCGCATGCAGCGAGATGCGGGTTTTTTTGCCGGACAAAAAAACGTGCCAGGCAACGTTCCATCCGGCCGCCGCATCGGCTAAATCTGCCGCATACGGCAAAAACCGGACCAAAGGCAAGTCCATGCGGCACAATCCGGCACTAATGAAAGTCTATGCAAAAAAAAACGCAACCGGCGGCAAAAAAAAACGGTCGTGTGCCGCACAGGAAAAACCGGAGGTGTGAAAGCAGCCTTATAAGCCAACAAACTGATGGCAAGGAAACTGAAGCTAATCCTCCAAAAAATTTAAATATAATCTATTAAAATCCTAATCAGCACAAAAGTTGTCCATCCCCAGGACAGTGCTGAATCCTTTGCAGAATATTATAACAAGCTTTATAACCTAAAACAAGACCCTGAAACCCAGTTACCAACACTGGATAATATAAGCAAACTATATAGAATCTATAAATATATCCAGGATAACCAAAAATCACTTAGAGAAATTAAACTTCCTCTGCAATCTTGAAGAAATAACAAACATAAAAAAAAACTTAAAGGGAACCTGTCAGGTCCAATATGCACCCAGAGCCACGAGTAGTTCTGGGTGCATATTGCTAATCCCTGCCTAACAGTCCCTGTCTACACTCGTATAGATAAAGAGATCTTTAGAAAAAGTATTTCTAAAGATCTTTTATTGTATGCTAATGAGCGAAGCGAGGGGGCCCCTGTGGGCATGCTAACATGCTAATGAATACGCAGGGTCACAAGATGAATCTCACTCACCTCTCCGCCGCCATCGCGTCCAACGCTGGATTTCGTCTCAGTGTCATGCGCAATACTTCAGTTTGAAGCCAGGACGTGTACACCTGGCTTCACAATGCACATGACCCAAACTCCGGGGTCATGCACACTGAGCCGAAATCCCCTTTCCGACTCAATGGTGATGGAGAAGTGAGTGAGATCATCCTGTGATGCTGCGTATTCATTACCATGTTAGTACGGCCACAGGGGTGTACTAACATGCTAATGGAGCTGACTAGCAAGGGGAACTAACGCCCATTTATCTATGCTAGTGTATACAGGGATGGTGAGGCGGGCTTTGCACACTACGACATCGCAGGTGCGATGTCGGTGGGGTCAAATTGAAAGTGACGTACATCCGGCATCGCATGCGACATCGTACTGTGTAAAGCCTAGACGATACGATTAACGAGCGCAAAATCGTCGTAATCGTATCATCGGTGCAGCATCGGCGTAATCCATAATTACGCTGACGCGACGGTCCGATCTTGTTCCTCGCTCCTGCGGCAGCACACATTGCTGTGTGTGAAGTCGCAGGAGCGAGGAACATCTCCTACCGGCGTCACCGCGGCTTCCGTAGGATATGTGGAAGGAAGGAGGTGGGCGGGATGTTTATATCCTGCTCATCTCCGCCCCTTCGCCGCTATTGGCCGCCTGCCGTGTGATGTCGCTATGACGCCGCACGACCCGCCCCCTTAGGAAGGAGGCGGCTCGCCGGCCACAGCGACGGTCGCAGGGCTGGTGAGTGCGTGTGAAGCTGGCGTAGCGATAATTTTTGCTACGCCAGCTATCACACGATACCGTACCTGCGACGGGGGCGGGGACTATCGCGTGCGACATCGCAGCATCGGCTTGCGATGTCGCAATGTGCAAAGCCCGCCTTAGACAGGGATTAGCAATGTGCAACCAGAACTGCTTGTGGTTCTGTGTGCATATTGCACCTGACAGGTTCCCTTCAAAAAGCAAAAAACAAATCCCCAGGTCCAAATAGTTTCCCAAATGAGTATTACATAAAATATTACAATATTCTATCCCAGCACTACTTAATCTATTTAATAAAATAATAATCAATCCCTTCCATTAGAGTTGCTTAAGGCCACACTTTCCCTCTTATCCAAAGAAACAGGGGATCTTACTTCAACCAACAACAGACCCATATCATTATTGAATACAGATTCTAAATTGAATTAATAGCCCTTAATTACTATCCCAATTAATCCATTCAGACCAAATAGGCTTTGTCACATCCAGGGCTGGAATTATATGGGATGGAGGGGGGGGGAGACAGATGGCCAGGGTCCAAGGCACAAAGGGGCTCCCTGCTGTGTCCCCTTAGTCTACTGCTGCATGGAGTCTTCAGTGTTGCATGCACTTCCAGCAGCCAGCAACCATACAGGAGAACATGCAGAGCGAAGGTCCTTACTATAAGCCTGACTTCAACTTACTTACAAACCTCTGTGATGGTGCTACAATTCGAATAACACTACGCAGTACTGCACTCAGCAGTAGAAACAGAGCTATATAATAATATATCATTATAATTTATAGTCCATCTCAGAGGCAGAAGCAGCCAGGCATGTACTACGGCCCGGGGCTCTGTTTTTTTTCCTGTCTGGGAGCTGGCCATCCATCCTCACAGACTTAAGGGTGCTCTACACGCTGCAACATCGCTAACGATATATCGTCGGGGTCACGTCCTTAGTGACGCACATCCGGCACCGTTAGCGACATCGCATCGTGTGACACTAAGAAGCGATGATCAACAAGCGCAAAAACGTGAAAAATCGTTGCTCGTTGGCACGTCGCTCCTTTTCCAAATATCGTTGCTGCTGCAGGTATGATGTTGTTTGTCGTTCCTGCGGCAGCACACATCACTATGTGTGACACCGCAGGAACGACGAACATCTCCTTACCTGCGTCCACCGGCAATGAGGAATGAAGGAGGGGGACGGCATGTTCCAGCCGCTCATCTCTGCCCCTCCTCTGCTATTGGACGCTGCCGTGTGACGTCGCTGTGACGCCACATGAACCGCCCCCTTAGAAAGGAGGTGGATCACCGGCCAGAGCTACGTCGCAGAGAAAATAAGTCCATGTGGCGGGTGTTAGCGATGTTGTGCGCCACGGGCAGCGATTTGCCCGTGACGCACAACCGACGGGGGCGGGTACGCTCGCTAGCGATATCGGTACTGATATCGCAGCGTGTAAAGTACCCTTTAGACTTATAATTAATGATGGGCGGACCCGGACTGTAAAATTCCAGATCTGCGTGGTTCCAAAGGTTTCTGGGTGCCGCACCCAGGCCCGGGATTCCAGATATTGATCCGAATCTGACACTGGGGAAATTAAGAAAAAAAAAAAAAAAGGAAAAATAACGAAAATAAAAATGAAGCAAGCTTCAGCATGGCTGTACACTGCTCCCGCGTGGCTGTACACTGCTCCGGTGGCCTCTCCTTCACTTCCTGGGCCACTCATCATTGCTCATGCAAGTGCACTGTTTTTTCCATCCAGCAGCCGTCCTGGCATCTGTGGTTGGTTGCAGTCAGATGCGTCCCCAGCCTGTGTGACAGTATCTGACTGCAACCAATCACAGGTGCTGTCTGCAGGTCAGTATCATAGTGCAAAAATAAATAAATAAAACAATTGTCATAGAGCCCCCCCATATTATTATACCGAGAACAGATTAAACATACGGCTACAGGCTGCAACCTGCGGCCCTGCTCTTAGCTTGGCTGTGTATCAAAATAAGAGGAACCACATGTGGCTTTTTTTAAAAAAAAAAATTTAAATAAATAATTCTAAAAAACGCCGTGCAGTCCCCTCAATTTTGATACCCAGTCATGATAAAGTCCAACAGCTGGGGGTTGGTATTCTCAGCCTGGGGGGTCCTATACTTATTGGAACCCCCAGGGTAAGAATAGCAGCCTACAGCCGCCCTGGAATTGTCGCATCCATTGGATGTGACAAGCCCGGCGCTTTACCCGGCTCTTCCCGATTGCCCTGATGCGGTGGCAATTGGGGTGATAGGGGTTAATGACAGTGCACAACTCACATCAAGCCCAGAATGAGGGTTGGGTAAGGGTCTATGAGACCCCCCATCACTAATCCTATAAGTAAAAAGAAATAAACACAATCACAGAGAAAAATCCTTTATTTGAATTAAAATACAGCACCCTCTTTATTATCCCCCAAAAGAACCATAAAGTTCCACCGTAAACCACACGACATTCCACGACAGTCCGTGCTCTAAAAACATGTCCGATCTCTCCAGGCTCTGGGAAACAGTGACCTGAAACACTCTGTTTTAAAGTGCAGGGCCGTGCCCTGCACCCCGCCAGCCCTGCCCCCCGCCAGCCCTTTCACAGTGACAGTGTCAACCGGGGTCGGGGCAGCCCCTCGTAGGAGGGATTGTTCAGCAGTCACAGTGACATCACTGAAAAGGTATGTGCGTGTGACACTGCCATAGCGATAATGTTTGCTACGGCAGCGATCATCAAATGTCGCATGAACGACGGGGGCGGGTGCTATCGCTCGCGACATCGCTAGCAATCGCTAGCGATATTGCAGCGTGTAAAGCAACCTTAAGAATAGCAGCCCTCAGCTGTTGGGCTTTATCATGGCTGGGTATTAAAATTGGGGGGGCCGCATTATGTTTTTTAAATATGATTTATTTAAATAATTAAAAAAAAAAAAAAAAAGAAAAAGCCGCCTGTAGTTCCTCTTATTTTTATACACAGCTAAGATAAATGCAGGGTTGGTGGCTGCAGCCTGTAGACGTATGCTTTATCTGTTCTGGGTAATATAATATGGGGGGACCCTACGCCAGTTGTTTTATTCATTTCCTTTTATACTATGATACTGACCTGCAGACAGTTGCACTGCTTTCCCAGCCCACCAGCCGTCCTGGTGCCTGTGATTGGTTGCAGTCAGCTGCCATGCTGCCACTCAGGGACGTGTCTGGCTGCAATCAATCTCAGGTGCTGGTGGGCGGGGAAAACAGTGCATATGAAATGAGCGGCACTGGAAGGGAATGCTCGGGGCCTGGAAGCAAAGTACAGCCATGCTGGTTTCTCAGTAAGTACAGCACACTTGCTTCCATCCGCCTATACTTTCTACCACCATTTTTAATCTTTTAATTGCCGGGGTTATTGGGACCCCCCAGGCTAAGAGTAGCAGCCTACAGCCACCCCGGAATTGTCACATGCATTACATGTGACAATCCTGGTGCTTTACACGGATCTTGCCGATTGCCCTGGTGTTGTGGCAATCAAGATAATAGTGGTTAATGACAGCACACAACTGTCATCAAGTGAAGAATTAGTGATGGGTAGGGGTCTATGAGACCCCATCTCTAATCCTATAAGTAAAAAGAAATAAACAATCACAGAGAGAAATCCTATATTTGAAAGAAACTACAGCACTCTTTATTAACCTCAAGAAAACATTGAAGTTCTGCCGCAATCCACACGATGTCCCATGACAGTCCTGGCTCTGCTTCATCCGAGCCAAAAACATGTCCGATCTCTCCAGGCTCTGGGAAACACTGACAAGGGTGACTCGGCTGGCAGCAGGGACGTCACTCAGTTCACTTTAGGTCATACCCGTGTTCCCATGGTATGACCTCTTGTGACCTGAAGCACCTTGGCTTAGGCCCCCTTGACAAGTCAGTGAGTCCGGTACATATGTTGCCATTTTTATACGTACCAGAATCACTGACATATGCAAACCCATTAAAATCAATGGGTCTGCGCCCACTTTGATTTCTCATGGACCGTGTGTCTGTGCGGCACACACGTGTGTCCGTGTGTTCCGCTCGGAGACAAGTCGATTTTTCTCTTGCAGCAGTTGCAATGCTTTCCCCACCCACTGGCGATACTGGCGCCTGTGTTTGGTTGCAGTCAGCTGACACACTGCCACTCAGGGTGGGGTCGCATCTGACTGCAACCAGTCACAGGTGCTGGTGGGCAGGGAAAACAGTGCATATGAATGAGCAGTAATTAGCGACCCAGAAATGAATGCGAGGCCTGGGAGCAGCGTACAGCCATGCCGCAACCTCGGTAAGTACAGTGCGCCTGCCCCCATCCCCCTATTCTTTCTACCACCATTTTTAATTGCCAGATTCCCGTACTCATAGACTTATATGGGAACCGGAATCCGGCCCAGAACCGTATTTTAGAAACCGGATCAGCGGGGTCAGCCGTTCCCGGTTATTTGCTATTCCACTGCTCATTGCTAGCTTCCACCTGTTAAACAGTAAAATCCAGACAGATTTTTTTAATGGAGCCATTGAATTACATTGGTGACTATTTTCAGCAACGTGGATCAAAGTAGGGCATATCACTAACAATTGTTCCACAAATAGAAAACATGTAGAAAGGCACATTTTTTGTAATGGGTGCCTGATCTATCTTCAAATATAAGAGCACACCTACTGTTATAATACAGAGCACTAATAAGGATTTTTCGCTTGCTTCTCACTTTTCACTTGGTATCTTCAGATTGAATGCAGGATAACATTTTATGGCATTTTATCAAGGAAATGATGAAAAGTAACTTGTAAAATTTTAATTGAGAATCAGCAAATCTCCTTTACAAGAGGTTTTCTATCATTTTTATACTTTTATGATATGTCAATTATATTAGTAATAAAACCATGATACACATGTGTCCAACCTTATTTCTTCTTGCATTTGGTTAAGAACTTCAATTTATTACTCAACAAAGTCAGTAAATTATTGTAACATGATACAAACATCATTAACCCCTTCACCCATGGGTGATTCTCCATTTTTTTTTTTGCTTTCCTTCCCTTCTTCCGAGAGTCATAACTTTTTTATTTTTCTGCCAATATTGACCTAGGAGAGCTTATTCTTTTCGGGACAAGTTGTACTTTTGAATTACACCATTCATTTTACCATATAGTGTGACGCCCTAGCAGCAGTCGGACTGCTCGGCAGACACTTTGATGAAAAAAAAAAGGGTTATTTACAGGGGAGAATATTTGTGATGCCACCTGCGGTGTGCGGTAATAAGGAATACCACCACTGCCTTATGGGAGTGCCGGGGCTGATGGTATTGGGGCAGCCTGGTGGTGATTCCCTTCGCAGGTAGGGGCCCCGGGACTCGGTAGGGAATAGGTAGGAACAGTCTATATTGATATAGGGCCGGCAGGGCGCTGGGGAGCCAGGGTACTCACTCAGGTGTGATGACGCATTCAGTGGACACAGACTCTGAGGTAAACAAAGTCTCTTGGTACTGCTGCATTCGGTGACAGCACGTCCGGTGGTCCCTTTCAGTGATTCTGTGGTGGACTGGAGCCTTCCTCCATACACTGTGTACTGTGTGTGTCCCTGGCCCTGTTGGCTTGAAACCTTCGGGTCCCGTCCCTCTTTTTACTGGGGACCTGCTCTTAGCAGCTGGCACGTGGGATTTTGTGACTGCTCTGTGTGGGAAGTCCTATCCCTCCGTTGTGCTGACACCGCTAATCTCTGAGCCGTTGCAGATAGCACGTGAAGCTACTTCCCGCTGCAGGTTAATTGCCGGGTTGTGTGAAGCTACCTCCCGACTTAGGGGCCTGTCCCCCCGCTGTGTGCTTGGCACCCAGACCGGTTACTGTGGATCCGATGGCTGACGGTCCTCTTGCCCCGTCCAGCCCTGTCCTCCAGTTTCCCGTGACTGGGTTTCCGTCTCCTCAGGCACAGGCCACTGTCTGCGACCCAGCCAGACTCTCCTCAGGGAGCTCTTAATCCCCAGGTCCTCTCTCTTTTTTTCAGTTACTACCAACTGTCTAACTGACTCCTCCCACCAGCCTGTCTGACTCATAGGTGAGCGGTTCCTTTCCCAGCTGGAACCACGCCCCTGGTGTGCCTGACAAGTGTAGTGTTTGGGTGACTAGGATTTGTGCTGTTGGTACAGAATCACTGTTGCGGACCCCGGAACCAAGGAGGGTGGGCCCTGCACCAAGGATAGAGAATAGTGCAGTTCCCTGTGACACCCTGGACTAGTCCAGGGGCGTCACATTCCCCCTTGGTTAAACGTAGCTTGTCCCCGAGCTACAGTGCACCCAGAGTGTTTATTTTTATCTGCAAAAAGTGAACATTTTAATAAGAAAAACATCTATTTATCCCACGCAGGGGAGGCACTTTGCTTGAACCCAACATTTTGCTTTCCCAGTCCTTCATCCCACCCCCAAAGTTCCAAAAGGAGGCAAGCCACCGCTCCTGTTGGTGGCCAGACCTGGGCCATATGTCTCCCAGGTCTCTCCTCCACCTGTGTCTTCTCCTGTAGGTGGGGATGCAGTCCGTGGCTATGAATGGGAAATAACCATTTACAATAGCACCAGTTCGTGCTGGCTACCACCAGTCCTGTAGCCAAAGGTCCATTTTCAATAAAACTTATCAATGGTCGTCAATCAGGTCATGAATCCAGGTAATTAAAATAAAATCAACATTCTTCTTATCAACACTCTATATCAACATGTCTTACATGACTATCATTAGCATGGAAAATAGTAGAATTAAAAGCATGGAAAATACTAAACATTTTTAAATTTACTCTATATTTAGACTATTTACATTAGGGTAGAGTAGCCGGGTTCCGCTACCATTCCTCATCTCTGAACCTATGTGGGGGCTGACCAAAGTTCACACGGGTGGACCTTCTCAGCTCCTGGCTTCCCTCTAACCCTTGTACTGTGGTGTTTGCTACTACCTGTTCCCCACTACTGGTGCTAGGTGTTGTAGGTGGTAATCTACGTGTTCGTGGTGCTGGTATGGGTACTTCTCTAGGTGCAATGATTTCAGGCCTCCTTGGTTCTGGTTCTTCCGCGGGTTGCGGGAATGTGAGTACAGGCACAATCACTGCTCCATTGTACATAGGCCAATCTTCCGGGAAGTCACCTAGGATGGTGTGGATCACTCTCTTTTTTTTCTCAGTCACTTGAGGTTGAGGCTGTTCTTCCTTCTGGATGTTCAGGGGTTCAGGGCACTTTTTCAAGTGATCACGGGAAATGACAGCTGTGGTTCTTCCTTGGTCCTTGCTGACAAGACAGGTCTTCTGGTTGTTGAAATTGGAAGGCTGGACCACATATGGCTCTCTTTCCCACTGGTCGTCCAGTTTATGCATCTTTCTTTTTCTTTTTAAGACCACTTCTCCTGGTGAAAATGGAGGGGCTTGGGCTTGCTTGTTAAAGCTTCTTTCTTGCTTTTCTCTACTTTGGTCCAGATTTTTCTCAACATAGTCCTGAATTTGCCTGTATTGGGCTCTACGCTTGGTATCCCAATCTGCATTTGGGGAATAAACTTCAGGCATCTCAACTTCCATCTCCAGATCCACTGGCAGTCTCCCAGGTCTAGCCCTCATGAGATAAGCGGGTGTGCATTTAGTGGAACTCACAGGAATACTATTGTACATGTCCACAAGATCTGGCAATTTTTCAGGCCACTGGTTCCGCTCTTCAAGGGGTAGAGTTTTCAGCAGGTTGATGACTACATAGTTCATCTTCTCACACATCCCATTTGTTTGTGCGTGGTAGGGGGCAGTGCGTATCTTCTTACACCCATACAATTTACAAAATTCTTGGAAGATTTCTGCTTCAAAAGCGGGACCTCGATCTGTTAGAACATGATCTGGGTAACCATGGGGTCTGCAGAAGTGTGCCTGGAAAGCCTTCGCCGCAGTGCTGGCAGTTAGATCTTTGACAGGTACCACCACCAGGAATCTTGAATAGTGATCTACTGTGGTGAGTGCATAGGTGTACCCATTCCTGCTTGGTGTGAGCTTGACGTGGTCTAAGGCAACGAGTTCTAGAGGCTGGGTAGTTACTATTGGTTGCAAAGGCGCTCGATGACTGGTGCTATCTTTTCTCCTTAATGTACATGGACCACAGTTCCTGCACCAAGCTTCTATGGTGTCTCTCATCCCAGTCCAATAAAAGCGACTTCTCAGCAACATTTCCAACTTCTTCCAACCAAAGTGCCCAGCTCTATCATGATAGGCCTCCAACACCACTGGTGCATATGCTGTGGGTATCACTATCTGGCATATTCTCTCATGCGTTTTTGGATTAATGAGACTTCTGCACAACTTGCCACCATGGAAACACAGTCGACTTCTTTCTTTCCACAATTTCTTAGCTTCTTCTGGAGCATCTGGTTCAAGGTGTGAATCAGCCTGGGATATCAATGCCTTTATCAATCTGATTGCAGGGTCATTATCTTGGGCTTCTTGCCAACCATGGTGGGGCAATGGGTTGAAGGTCGCCTCTTGCTGATCACTATAATATCGGGGTTTCACTCTATCAATAGGGCGATGGAAAGCAGGTAGCTCAATCTCCTCCAGGTCATCTTCATCCCTCCTACCATCACACAACTGGGGCATCCTGGACAACGCATCAGCGTTAGCGTTCTTGCGACCAGCCCTGTACTTTATAGTGAAATCGTAATTTGCCAGTCGTGCCACCCACCGCTGCTCCAAATCTCCAAGCTTCGCCGTGTCCAGGTGTGTCAACGGGTTGTTGTCTGTATACACGGTGAATTTTGCAGAAGCCAGGTAATGCTTAAACTTCTCTGTCACTGCCCAAACAAGTGCTAAGAACTCCAGCTTGAAAGAACTATAGTTCTCAGGATTTCTTTCTGTTGGACGGAGTTTCCTGCTGGCATATGCAATCACCTTTTCCTTGCCATCCTGTACCTGGGATAGAACAGCTCCCAGTCCCACGTTGCTGGTATCAGTGTACAGCACAAATGGGAGGTTATAGTCAGGATATGCCAGAATCTCATCTCCTGTCAAAGCTGACTTCATCCACTTGAAGGACTTTTCCTGCTCCTCACCCCATGTGAATGGAGAGCCAGAAGTCTTGCCGTGCTTTGTTTGTCCGACTAGGAGATCTTGCAAGGGGGATGCCATCTTGGTATAGCCTTTCACGAACCTCCGGTAGTACCCCATCAATCCCAGGAACTGGCGCACCTCTTTGATGTTCTGAGGCCTGGGCCAGTTCTGGATAGCCGTGATTTTCTCAGGGTCCGGAGCCACACCTTCGGCACTCACTACATGCCCCAGGTATTGGACTTTGGGCTTCAGCAGGTGACATTTGGAGGGTTTTAGTTTCATCCCGTACCTGGAAAGGGCTTCAAATACTTCTGCCAGATGTCCCAGATGCTCCTCATAGGTCTTGGAATATACAATTACGTCGTCCAGGTACAGCAGGACAGTCTCGAAGTTGCAATGGCCCAAACAGCTCTCCATGAGTCGTTGAAACGTACCAGGTGCATTGCACAGCCCGAATGGCATGCTGTTAAATTCACATAATCCCATCGGGGTGGCAAAAGCGGTCTTCTCGCGATCCTCCTCAGCAACGGACACTTGCCAGTAACCACTAGTGAGGTCAAGGGTAGAGAAGTAATTTGCAGATCTTAATGCAGTCAGGGACTCTTCAATTCTGGGCAGTGGATAGGCATCCTTATGTGTGATGTTGTTAATTCGCCTATAGTCCACGCACATCCTCATAGTGCCGTCTTTCTTCTTCACTAGGACTAGCGGGGCTGCCCAGGGGCTGCAACTATCACGGATGACCCCAGCCTCCTTCATACTTCTCAGCATGTCTTTGGCACACTGGTAGTGAGCAGGTGGTATGGGCCTATACCTTTCCTTTATAGGTGGATGAATGCCTATGGGTATATGATGCTGAACCCCTTTCACCCTCCCAAAGTCTAATGGGTGTTTACTAAACACTTGCTCATACTCCTGAACCACCCTGTAGACCCCTTGTTTTTGATGTAGTGGAGTGGAGTCAGTACCTACATGTAACTCTTGACACCACTGTTCTTGCTGAATCTGGGAACTGTCTGTGGCTGACTGATCTGGTGTGGCTGAGGACTTTACTGTCTGGATCGAATTCTCACTCACTGTGTACAATTTGGCTATGGTAGCATACCTGGGCAGTCTAACCTCTTCCACCCCGCAATTCAACACTAGCAAGGGCACTCTCCCCTTACGGACATCGACTACCCCTCTAGTTGTCAGTACTGTAGACCAGTGCTCTGAAGGTAGGGCCTCTACCACTGCCTGGTAATTCTGTCCACGGGAGCCTACAGCTGCCCTGCACCATATCATCATCTCACTCCGTGGGGGCACTACCACAGGAGCTGCATCCATTACCCGTACACTGCCAATTTCCCCACCAGACAAATTTACCTGTTGCATCTGCTGGAGGGCTCGAATCTCTCTTTGCAGGACCCTCTGGCGTCCCGCTCCTGCAGTTTCAGAGAGCTGTTGGAGCAGAAACAATACTTCCCCCATACAATTCTCAATAACATTAGTCCCCAAAATCATCTTAGGGTTCCGGTCACTAGGGTCATTCTGCACTACTATGAGTCCTTGGCGTGCTAACTCCACCCTGCCCACCTTGATGGTCACCTCCTTGAACCCGAGTTGTGTTACTGGTAAACCATTAACAGCGTAAATAGTGAGATCATTGTCCGGTGGGGCGAGTTCCTCAGTTGACCAGAATTTGGTATACAGTACTTGGGGTATAGTTGTTACCTGGGAGCCGGTATCAAGAAGTGCTGAAATCGGAATCCCATCCAAGGTGATGGAAACGATGCTCCTTCCTCCAACATACCGCTCCCGCCAGTCTGCTGGGCCTTGTTGATTTAGTCCTGGGGAGTGGCCCTTGGCCCCAGGGGTGGCCCATTTAAAGGACAAAAACGGGCGTAGTGACCAGTCTTGTTGCACCTATAACAAACAAGGTTTTCATACCGGTCACGGTTCCTTCCTCTGTATGTCGAGGTCCTCCCTCTCATCCAAGGGACGTCATCTGGGTGGTTAGCAAGCTTCTCCGACGGCTCTGTCTTGGGCTGGAGCTGCATTGCCTCTAGGATCCTTGCAACATCACTGCTCAGCTGCTGCACCTGTAAATCACTGGTACCGCCTGCAGGCGCTGCTGGGGTCTTTGGCTCTGGCAGTGCTCTAACAGGAGGCGGCACATGTAGAGGAGAAGTGCCGGCTTGCCAGGACGTAGCAGAAGAATCAGCTGGCTCTGGGGTTTGCAAAGCTTTGATGGCTCGGTCTTATAAAACAGCAAAGTCCATTGCAGGATATTCCAGATTCCACAGCCGTAGCTGCTTGCGGTCCTCCACTGACCCCAGGCCTTGCAGAAACTGTTCAACAAGCATCTTGTTTCCTTCAGCTTCACTGATGGGGATGGTTAGTTTGAGAGTCCGTAGCGCTGATTGCAGCCTCAGGGCATAGTCTCTAATGCTTTCTTGTGGATGCTGCTTGCAGTTGTAAAACTTTATCCGGAGTTCTGCCTCAGTGCGGTTTTCAAAGGAAAGTCGCAGACGTTCACAAATGGCAGTTACTGAGGCCCGGTCCTGATCTGTCCAGGTTTCCGCCTCCAGCTCTGCAGCGCCTGATAACTGGCCGAGTAGTACAGACGCTTGCTGCCGGTCATTCATCCCATACATATCCAGGAGTGTGCGGATTTTTCTTTTGAATCCTTGCAGTGTGTCAGGGGAACCATCATATTGTGGTAGCCAGATAGCGCCTGGCACATACGGTAAAGTCATTGGCATTATCGGCGCGGTCGCTCGTGCGTCCATGTCACCTTGATCTTGAGGGGGAACCGCTGCTGCTCTCGCTTCACCCGGCGCCGACATCTTTCTATGCCCCCTTGGTTTTCAGTGGCAAGATGGTGGCAACTGAATTATTTTATTCACTTCGGGCTCAACAGTTTTGGAGAAGGCGCACGTCACCCAGGTTAGTGGGTCCAGTCCAATCCTGTTTGTGACGCCAAAAATCAATGTGTGATGCCCTAGCAGCAGTCGGACTGCTCGGCAGACACTTTGATGAAAAAAAAAAGGGTTATTTACAGTATATAAACAGAGAATATTTGTGACGCCACCTGCGGTGTGCGGTAATAAGGAATACCGCCGCTGCCTTATGGGAGTGCCGGGGCTGATGGTATTGGGGCAGCCTGGTGGTGATTCCCTCCGCAGGTAGGGGCCCCGGGACTCAGGGTAGGGAATAGGTAGGAACAGTCTATATTGATATAGGGCCGGCAGGGCGCTGGGGAGCCAGGGTACTCACTCAGGTGTGATGACGCATTCAGTGGACACAGACTCTGAGGTAAACAAAGTCTCTTGGTACTGCTGCATTCGGTGACAGCACGTCCGGTGGTCCCTTTCAGTGATTCTGTGGTGGGCTGGAGCCTTCCTCCATACACTGTGTACTGTGTGTGTCCCTGGCCCTGTTGGCTTGAAACCTTCGGGTCTCGTCCCTCTTTTTACTGGGGACCTGCTCTTAGCAGCTAGCACGTGGGATTTTGTGACTGCTCTGTGTGGGAAGTCCTATCCCTCCGTTGTGCTGACACCGCTAATCTCTGAGCCGTTGAAGATAGCACGTGAAGCTACTTCCCGCTGCAGGTTAATTGCCGGGTTGTGTGAAGCTACCTCCCGACTTAGGGGCCTCTCCCCCCGCTGTGTGCTCGGCACCCAGACCGGTTACTGTGGATCCGACGGCTGACGGTCCTCTTGCCCCGTCCAGCCCTGTCCTCCAGTTTCCCGCGACTGGAATTCCGTCTCCTCAGGCACAGGCCACTGTCTGCGACCCAGCCAGACTCTCCTCAGGGAGCTCTTAATCCCCAGGTCCTCTCTCTTTTTTTCAGTTACTACCAACTGTCTAACTGACTCCTCCCACCAGCCTGTCTGACTCATAGGTGAGCGGTTCATTTCCCAGCTGGAACCACGCCCCTGGTGTGCCTGACAAGTGTAGTGTTTGGGTGACTAGGATTTGTGCTGTTGGTACAGAATCACTGTTGTGGACCCCGGAACCAAGGAGGGTGGGCCCTGCACCAAGGATAGAGAATAGTGCAGTTCCCTGTTACACCCTGGACTAGTCCAGGGGCGTCACAATAGTGTACTGGAAAACAGGAAAAAAATTACAAAGATAATAATAATAATAAGATATGTGAAGATATTGTGAAAAAAGTGACATTCCACAATGATTTTTGTTTTTTTATTCAGAATTTTCACTGTGTGGTAAAACGGATATGACAGTATGATGCCTCAGGTCGATACAATTTCGTAGATACTAAAGATGTATAATTTTACTTTTTTCTAAGTGGTGAAAAAAAAACCCCAGAAATTTGTCTCAAAAAAGAATTGTGCTTTTATCGTTTTTTTCCCCGAGACCTGTAGCGTTCTCATTTTCGGGATCTGGGGCTCAGTGATGGCTTATTTTTTTACGTCTTGAGCTGTTGTTTTTAATTATACCATTGTTGTATAGATGCACTGTTTTCATTGCCTATTTCATTTTAACAAAAAAAACTGTAATTTTGACGCTTAGGATTATATTCTTGCTGTGCCATGTACTAATCAGAAAAATTGATTTTGTATTTTGATAGTTTGGGCATTTCTAAACACGGTAATACCAAATGTTTTTTTTTAATTGTTATATTTTTCATATGGCAAAAGAAGGGTAATTTGAACTTTTTTAGTTTTTTTATTTATTTTTTGTAAAACTTTTATTTTTTAATTATTTTAATAGTCTCTCTAGGGGCCTTTATGACTGCACACAGCAATCACTCCTTCTCATCACAACTATGCTGCAGCATGGCTATGATCAGGGGAAATGTAGTGGTCTTGTGAACACCGAGAGTCTGCCTTTTCTCACAGGAAGTGACTCATCTCAGCATTAGGGGTCATCATCTGACCCCGTACTGTCATGGTAACACATTGAGGCCACTTGATCGCATCACGGGTCCGCCAATAATGGCAGGGAACAGTACGATCCCCACAGAGATCCACTCACGCCTGTTAGCTGAACATGTCTGCTGATTGGATCAACAGACATGTGCAAGAATTACTGAGGGGACATGACTAACAACATAATAGTACGTCATTGGTCATGAAGGGGAAAAAGGGATATTCTTATAATCATAAATGGGAAAAAAATTCAAATCTGTCAAAACTGTCAATCTTAAGAAGCGCACCATCCTTGTCAAGCAAGAAGTTAAGAGACTGGAAATGTGCTCCAGAATTGAGACCAGGCTGCACCTCACTATGTGGCCGCTCAGGAACACATGGCATTCTCATCTCGTTACAGACTACAATGAAATTGTTTTTGTGTATTTTAAGCTAATCTCATGCCACTCATGTCTTGAGACAGAAGAATAGTGAGAATCCCTCCATATCTACAATGTGCAGCACTTTTCCATAGAAATAAATACAACCATTAAAAAGCACTAAATACTTATATTCAAAAGGTTTTTACCAGTCCTTAATTTCTTTAGATATTGCTTGTGTCTGAGAATTTTGACATATAATCATTGTTATCCAGTAATGACTTTAAAGCTATATGAGAAACCAGTACTGGGCCGATGTACAGGGAAAGAGTTGCAATCTTTACCTAGCACTGCGGAACATTGAGGAGCCTGACATTTGACAGTCAACAAAGTTATGCTATATTTTGGAGATATGCCCAAAGGTAACATATGAACACTCTATAGTTGGGGCCCCCAACTACTATTTGCCATTTATAAAATTTATATAAGATTATATGAGCCTAGGTATAATCACTACCTATGCATTCCTTATAGCTTTTCCTCTGAATATGCACTCTCTTGAGATTTAATGAACACATAGATAATTTGTTGTTCTTTTTATGAGTTTAAGAAAACTCACAGCAAAAATGTTTGTTTTTTTAAACAGAACTTTTACTTTCATTTTCCAAAAAGTATGGCCTTAACCTAATAGTGACAAAAATTCATGAGGGTGCCCATGAAAGATAAAGTACTATGCCATATATGTAGTTTTACAAGGAATTTTTTTGAAAATAAAGCACAAAGTATCAATGTACTAAAAGCACAGAAGTACAGATAAGCAAATTGATCTGTGGAGGATTGCATTTGAGTCGCATTTCCTAGTATTTGCAGGTTACCGTGAATTTGCAATTCAATTCAAGAGGATCAGCAAAAAAATAAATGCACTATACACTAATAAAGAGTTAGAAAGCATGCTATAGATCATAGAGGCGGCCAGGTTGGGCTTCTCCATCATGTCCTTCAGTTATAACATCACATGGTCTAGTACAGCCAATCAAAGGGGGTAATAAAAGGCCACGCAGCATTATTTTAGTCTTTTACCAAATAGGGATATAGTTGAGAGTGCACAGCTCATTCCATGTAGGGATAGAAAAGACCCAATCTGATTGTTGTATGTAACCGCTGTAGGGGGAGCATGGTGTACAGAAACTGAGGCAGCTAGGAACAGATAGTGTTTCTTAGTTATAGACATTATAAAATTCCTCCTTAGCTGCATTGTCTTGGCAACCTAGGAGAGGAAGAGCAGTGATAGACGACAGGATGTATTAGCTGAGCAAGCTGGAGAAAAAGGTAAGAACTGCCCTGTTTCCCCGAAAATAAGACACTGTCTTATATTTTTTTTTTGCACTGAAAAAAGCACTAGGTCTTATTTTCAGGGGGTGTCTTATTCTCAAGGAGACATGGTTGGGGGTAAGTTTACCCCCCATAAAAAGCAGAGCCCCCCCTTTCCCAGGATCATCATACTTACCAGCCCCGGGCGTCTGTATGGTTCTCAGATCCTCCTGTGATCTCCGGTGGGTGCTGCACGCCTCCCCTGCGTCTGGCTGACACTCACATAGATCACATCACACTCACTCATACTCATACAGACACACACACACACACACACACATCAGATTCCACATCATTCCTCCCTGTGATCTCACAGCAGCTGTGCTCCCGTGCGTCTGGCCGACACTTACACATGAGAACACAGTCACACATCAGAAAGCATACACACACACACACACACACACACACAGCTTTCAAATCATTCCTCCCTGTGCTTTCTGGTGGGCGCTCCCAGCAGCTGTGCTGCACGCCATCCTCCTCTGCCTCCTGCCGACACTCACAGATCCGATCACATACACTCACACACACTCACACATCAGATAGCATACACGCACACATCCGATCTCATACACTCACACACACTCATGATATCGCACATACGCGTGCATACACTCACAACATCCAGAGATACCACATGCTTCCGGCCATGTGATTCCCCGGCAGGTCCTGGAAGATAACTGCACTGCACAGTATCGCCGCCGAGAAGCAAGCGGTATCGCTGAATGTTGTGAGTGTGTGGATGCGATCTGTAGTGTGTGTGTGATCTGATGTGTGTGTGCGTGTGTTCCGCCGAAGGACCTTGATGCGCTCACCTGTTCCGGCGTCTGGTGTGTATGATCGAGGGTCTTCTATCTTCTTTATTCTTTCTTTTGGGGTGTTCGCTGTCTATAATGAAGTGTCCTGCTGTGTCTTTAACTTTTTTACTGCTGCATGACACTTCATTATTCATCGCAGCTAGGTCTTATTTTCAGGGGAAAGAGGAAACCACTTCTGCATTCCCCTTGCACTCCTATGGTAGCAAGAATCAGGTGGAGGCTGTGCACCATATTGAGGAGATAACTACTGGACACCCTGCCCATGGAAGCAGCTTAAAGGGGTGTTACAGGTGTACTACTGTAGTGCTGAAAAGCAATTAAAATGGAAGTGGTAGGATCAGTCTGTAAGTAAAAATCCAAAATTTTAAATGATATAGGGAAGTGCTATAGCTCCATAGTCAGTGTGACTGTGAATTAATTGATCTGAAACAGTACCTTAATAAAAGCCTTTTTTCATTCTTCACACACTGCATGCAAGGAAGGCATTTTATTACCCTTTTCTCCTGATTTTGTGACTAAACCAAATTAAAATCCTGAAACAAAGGCTTGCGTGTCACAGAAAGTGTGCGTCTTTGATTAAGACATGAGCAAGGCATAATTTTTTTTGAAGAAAAATTAAAAATCTCCATAATCAAGAAATTTAAACATAAGAACAAAAACACAAAAAAAAAAGGCACAGCACCATTTCACACACTGCTGAAGACTTAGAAAGAAGGCTAAAGACCACAGGCGCTACCATTGGGCTTCTCCATCATGTTCTTTAGCTATACCATCACATAATCTAGCACAGCCAATCAGGGGACTATTTCAAGGACTATAGAAGACAAATGTGTGCCAAAAAGCACCGTTTTAGACTTTTACCAAAAAGGGATAGAGGTCAGAGTGCATAGCTCATTCCCCACATAGGGAAAGAAAAATGCCTTATCTGATTGTTATATACTACTACAATGCTAAAAAACAAATTGAAAACGTGAGTGGTAGTCTTAAGGGGGCTTTACACGCAACGACATCCCTAACAGGATGTCGTTGGGGTCACGGAATTTGTGACGCACATCCGGCCTCGATAGCGACGTCGTTGCGTGTGAAATGCATGAACCATCACTAACGATCAAAATTACTCACCATATCGTTGATCGTTGACACGTCGCTCTAATCTCAAATATCGTTGCTGTTGCAGGACGCAGGTTGTTCGTCGTTCCTGCGGCAGCACACATCGCTATGTGTGACACTGCAGGAATGAGGAACAACATCGTACCCGTGGCCGCTGGCAATGAGGAAGGAAGGAGGTGGGCAGAATGTTCCGGCCGCTCATCTCCGCCCCTCCGCTTCTATTGGGCGGCCGCTTTGTGATGCCGCTGTGATGCCGAATGAACCTCCCCCTTAGAAAGGAGGCGGTTCGCCGGCCACAGCGACATCGCGAAGCAGGTAGTAAGTATGTGTGATGGGGACTAACGATGTTGTGCGTGACGCACAACCGACGGGGGCGGGTGCTGTCACCAGTGACATCTTAAGCGATGTCGCTGTGTGTAAAGTGGCCTTTAGTCTGTTAATAAAAATCTAAAGATTAGTGAAGTGCTGTATCTGCATAGTCATTGTGAGTGTGAAATGATTGTTCCATAACAGTACCTGAATAAGAGCCATTTTTATTCTTCACACACTGCATGGAAGGAAGGCATGTTAATTCCCCTTTCTCCTAATTTTGCTACTAAACCAAACTAAAATCCTGAGATAAAGGCTTGTGTGTTACAGAATTACAGTATGTTACAGTATGTCCTTGATTGATTGAGATATGGGCAAGTCATTATTTTTTTTTCTTAGAAAAATTAAAAATCTCTAATCCACAAATTTAAACGCAACATTGTATTTCATAAGTGTTCGTATTGTAAAAAAATATATAATAAGCATGGGCCATTTCAGACTGATAATACAAGACCCAGCTGTCTGCTTTATCTTGGCCAGTTAACAAATATATAGGAGACTGCACGGCATTTTTAAGATTACTGCATTTCTTTAAATAATTTAAAAAAATGGCATGGAATCCCCTCTATTTTTGATAACCAGCCAATATGAAGATAACAGCTGCCTGCAGTTGTCTGTTTTACCTGTGCTGGTTATAAAAAATACGTGGGAGCCCAAGTCATGTTTTTTTAAAAATCTTAATTGTTCACAGCAGCAGACAGGCAACTTCTGCATGTTATAAAGCTTGTTGACTGGCCAGTCCGAACACTCGAGCTTGGCATGAACCACAAAATGTATGGTTAAGGTTCACTCATCCCTATAATTGAAATACAGTAAATTGTTGTATTATGCAGGGGGTATGGGACAGGACTGGCTGTCCTTGTATCTTTTGTTACACTTTTTTTATTAATTTTTGAAAATCTCAATAAAAACACAGTATAAAAAAAATCTCAAAAGAGATTCAATACACAGTCCTAAGAGACCTCATAGTGCTATACACATTTTATAGGCAATTAGAGACTTTCAGCATTGCAATTCACAGTAAATTATTTAATTTGCGTCAAATTTTTAAGGGAAAATTAATTGAAGCTGGCAAATTCCAATGTCAAATGATCTGTTTAACTCTATATACAATCCAATCATTGCAAATCATGTTAGGATGCGTGTCCACGATCAGTATTTGCAATGATTGGCTTGCAGCCTACCTCAGTTGCTTCCAAACCGCTGCGGTGTACAGTACAAGCATAGTGGATGGGATTCCTAGAAATCCCGTGCCCACTGTGCTTGTTTTTTCCGCAGCAAACACTGACCTGTGGTGTGTCTTTCCAGACCGCAGCATGTCAATTGTTTGCTGCGGAATCGCATGCATCCTCCATAGGGAGAACACAAGCAGGAGACCTCAGCGCACTGAACCCTGATCATCGGTAAGAGCAGCTGCGGTCTCTTGCATTCTCCTGCGGAGCAGAGGAGACATACAGCTTCCCTGGTCAGGACTCGCTGCGTTCTGAACGCAGCGAGTCCTGATCATGGGCACATACCCATAAAATGGCATGCAGTGTTGAGACAATAGTTCTTGGCCATGTAGCACACTACTGGCCACAGCTGCATCTTGTAGAAGCATTGTTAAATTAAAGGGGTATTCCCATCTCCAAGATCATATTCCAATATGTAGTAGGTGTAATAATAATAATAATAATAATAATAATAATAATAATAATGTTAGCAAATACCTTCACTTAGAAATGTAGTATAGTTCTACTGATATAGCCTTATTTCTTAAATCATGTGCAGGTCATTTCAGCGTAGGTATCTATGGTTACATTCACTTGTATAGTGACAGTTAGTTGCCGTGGTCATAACCATGGATACCCAAGCTGCAATGCCCTGCACCTGAGGTAAGAGACACATAGCTAATCAGGAAAACTATACTACATTTATAATTGGAGGTGTTTGCTAATATTATTATTATTATTATTATTATTATTACTACTACATCTACTACATATTGGGATAGGATCCTGAAGATGGGGATAACCTTTTAATGTTAATCAAAATATGTCTACAGTGGAATCTTGGATTGCGAGCATAATTGGTTTCGGAGGTGTGCTCTTAAACCAAGTTACTCTTATATCAAAGCAAATTTTCCCATAGGAAATAATTGAAACACCGACAATTCGTTCCACAACTCAAAAATATTTGCTGTATTTATACAAACTTATTACAGTAATACAAAATAATGTACTGTATTCATCTACAATTATTACAGTACACTAATACAAAATACTGTACAGTAAAAAACATATAAAACAAATTAAACTGCACTTTAGCTTACAATAGAATTGTTGGGGTGCGAGAGGTACACTATAAGTAATGTGCTGTACTAGTTAGCAGAAAGAAAGTACAATACTGTATCCACAAATGCAAATTGATAGACATGCTATGTAGTATATACTGCACTGTACAATAGTATACTGTATACAGTATACAGTACATATGGACAGACAGTCGCCTCCAGTGCGGGTTAGAATGTGGTGAAAGGACAGAACCAGAAGTGTACACAGTGAGTATTTGCTCTTATTGCAAATCATTGCTCTTAAACCAAGTTACCAATATGTAAAAAGCTTTGCTTGTTTTGCAAAACGCTCTCAAACCAAGTTACTCTTAAACCAAGGTTCCACTGTATGTGACTTATTTGAAACTGAACAAGAGATGTAGAAATACATGCACAGTCTGCAGAAACAACAAGAAATGAATGGAATTAATGAAATGAATTATCAATAAAAAACTTTCTGCAACAGATCTGCAGCTTATTACTTCATCCTTAGGCCTTACACATAATATTTTTAACCATGCAGTTGTTTTACCACAAATTGCGATAGTCTCAGCTGCACAACAAGTACATGGAAGTGCACCGCAGCGTGTATAAGCATCCTACCAATCCCCATATGATTGGACAATTTTAATTAAGAAGCTTTATGCCTTCTCTGCTATTGATATAGTATAATACAGTGTGGTATGAATGCATTGGCAGAGTCCTACGGCTCCTTTGATAAACAGTGAGTATGACATATATTTGCATACATGAGTGCGGGCTTTGTGTTCTGAGCAATAATGGATATAGATTGTTCTATTAACTATGCTATGTTCAGTTTTTTTGACTCAGCCTTATCCATTCTTTATAATTAGCGAGAAAAAGTACTCAGCTGGATCTTAACAACAGCTGCGATATATATTAGTTTTGTTCTGCCTCTGGCAGGACCGATATCTTGTCATTCCTGTGCTTGTGTGTGTTCTGTTGACAATTCTGCTTATGCTGTAGCAGTTCTGTGATATTATTAGACATTTTTCCTACAGGGGAGACACATGTCATGTTTTCCATGTGTGTTTAAGATGTTGCCACACTTCATCTGTAATTCTTTGCAGAAAAAAAACTGCAGGATTCATTATATTCCCTGTTCATTTTACAAATCCCTTTTTTTAGTTTTTCACCGAAGTAGTATGGTGAGGGCTTGTTTGTGCAAGATTAGTTGTGTATTTCAGTGTTTCAACTATACCTTTCTGCATGACATGTACATTTTATGCTGTAGGGGAATAAGATTCCAGCAATATCAAATTTATATAATGTTTTAATATTCAACTATTTTTTTACCCCCCCAAAAAATATAAACATTTTAAAAAGTATTGTCTTTGCATTCATTACTTGGTTGAGCTCTGTGAGGCTTTTTTTTTTGTTATTTGCAGTTCCTATTACAACAAATTGAGAGAACATACTGTTCTTATGGTCTCCTATAATTGCTTTATTTTCTTTGGGTAGGAAACATAAATTATTTTTTATATAAATATGCTAATTGTCTAAATATATGTATATCTGATGTACAATATGTATTGTCACGCTCCCCGGCTCCCCTGTCACGCTCCCCGGCTCCCCTGCCTCGCTCCCCGGCTCCTCTGCCAGGCGTCCCCCGCTCCACAGCCTCCATGCCCCATCACCTGCGGTCCCCAGGCAGCCCGGTCCCCGCTCCCGGCGCCCGTCGGCAACTCTGCTCCAGCCCGGCTCTCCTGCCTCCTGTTCACCGCTCCCTGCTCTGGCTTCTGGCACCCGGGCCTCGCGCATGCGCATTAGGGCGCGCGCGCGGTCATTGACCCTCTCTTAAAGGGCCAGTGTCCTCCAACAGGATATTGAAGAATCAGGTACAGGGTATATAGGGAGATCCTTTCCAAGTGGGCGGGGCCTGTTCTTCGTGTTTTGCTAAGCTAGGAGTCAGGTCTCCTTGTGTCTTGTGGTATACTTACCTATCTCTCTCCTAGAGCCGCTCCTGCCTCGCCAACCGGTCCTGACGATACCCGAACCCCGAACGGTGACGGTCTGCCATCCCGTCAGTTCATACCATCTCCGATCCTTGTGGTGACCCGTCTTCTCGCTCCGTCGGTTCCGGACTCTGCCTGACGTCATCTCTGCCTCCGAACCTGAGCTCCGTCACCCGGACTACCTTCAGTGACTCCGTGGTCCCAGGGACTTCTACACTCCACTCCTCTGAACGGACTGTCCTTCTACCCGTAGTGCTCCGGCTACCGGGCACCTTGCCTTCGGTGAGGTGTTCAGCCCAGTGGATCCACCTCCTGGGTCTGCCCGTCCACCTGGCCCTAACATGTATATATACAGTGGATGAAATAAGTAAGTCGGTAACAACTTATCCAATGCACACAGGAAAAAAAAAAAACAAATCATAGATATCCATGAATTTATTGGTATATATTAATGAGAAATGACACAAGGAAAAAGTACCGTATTGAACAAGTTACTGAAATGTATTTAATACTTTGTCCAAAAATGTCTATTGGTGATGTCAGCTTTAATATGCCTCCTATACGGAGAAACTACTCACATGCGTTACTTAAATATAAAGCATATAGGAACCGTAGGTAACATATAATAGGCAACAACTCAAAAAATGCTGAAATCTTAGATTAAAGAGTCTTTAAATTTACCAAGTATGAAAATACCCAAGAAACAGACGGGATTGAAATGTATAAACATTTTATTTTCAATAAATTCATAGGGTATAACATAGAAAATGATCAAAAAGAAAACAGAGTATGAGAAGTGATGAAGGGGAAGAAACCCCACATGACCCAGGAAAGGATACCAGATCTCACAAGGGATCTGCACAAGTGCCTAGATAGGCAGCTAAATGCCCAAATGCAAGTGCAAAAGTTGCTAGCAAGGAGATAGGAAAAGTCTCAATGCGTAGTCTAACAAGGCAGAATGGCTTACCCAGCTGGCAGATCACCAAGTTTGACCCAGGTATACATGTGGGGACCGGCGTCCCAACATGTGTTTCGCGTGGTGTGCTTCGTCGGGGGACAGGTAAAATAGGTGCACAGTGTAGGAGGATTATAAAGGGACGCTAATTGCCACAAAACCGCCCATTCAGCGGCGCGTCATAGTGTTATTCACCGCTACGGGCCGCGCTGTGGTTCAGCGTCAGCAGCGAAGACCGGATGGAAGAAAACTTCCGGTGACGTCACTAATACTTCCGGTCCTTCGCTGCTAGGGACGCCACCACAGACGCGCCCAGGAAGGCGGGTATTACACCGATGATGCGTCACTCGTACCTCCCATCCAAGGAAAAAAGCCCATCTCAGCCAGTAAGGGCGGCTTTGCACGTTGCGACATTGCACGTGCGATGTCGATGGGGTCAAATCGAAAGTGACGCACATCCGGCGTCGCAGTCGATATCGCAACGTTCAAATCCTTTTTGATACGATGAACGAGTGCAAAAGCGTCGTTATCGTATCATCACTGCAGCCTCCGACATTTCCATAATGCCGGTGCAGCGACAGGTGCGTTGTTGTTTCTCGCTCCTGCGGCAGCACACATCGCTGTGTGTAAAGCCGCAGGAGCGAGGAACTTCACCTTACCTGCTGCCGGCTGCATGAGAAGGACGGAGGTGGGCGGGATGTTTACATCCTGCTCATCTCCGCCCCTCCACTTCAATTGGCCGCCTGCCGTGTGACGTCGCTGTGACGCCGCACGACCCGCCCCCTTAGGAAGGAGGCGGGTCGCCGGCCAGAGGGATGTCGCACGGCAGGTATGTGCGTGTGAAACTGCCGTAGCGATAATAATCGCTACGGCAGCTTTCACTAGATATTGCACGTGCGACGGGGGCGGGAGTATCGCTGCAGCATCGGTAACACATTGTTACCGATGTCGCAGCGTGCAAAGCCCGCCTAAGTTAGATGTAGTGCAATCAGAACGTAATTATGCCGTAGTTACTGAAATGTATTTAATACTTTGTACAAAAATGTCTGTTGGTGATGTCAGCTTTAATATGCCTCCTGTACGGAGAAACTACTCACATGCATTACTTAGCTTGATTTGGTTTCTCTTCCAGAGAAATACTCTTAAAATCCTGAAGGTTCTGTGGCCTCTTTCTTTAAACTCTGAGCTTAAGTTCCTTCCATACATTTTTTATTGGATTCAAGTCAGGTGATTGGCCTGGCCATTCTAGCAGGACTACTTTATAACTTTCATATCTTCCTTACACCACAACCATAAACAGTATTTCAACACCTTTAACTCCCTTGTACGCTCACCACTGCCCCTTCCGACCTCTCTCATCTCTGCAGAAGACTTTGCTTTATATTTCAAAAATAAGATTGACCAAATCAGGCAAGTCTTTATTGCTCAACCTCCACAACCACAGTGCATAACAGACTATTGTCCTTCCCCCATAACCTTCCTCCTCACCATAACTGGAGGAGAGCTTACCCATCTCTCCAAATCACACATCACAACTTATGCATTTGAGTCAGTCGCATCCCATCTCCTTCCCAAACTCGCCATAACACGTATCCCAGCCCTAACACATTTCTTAAACCTATCATGAACTTTAGGTACCTTCCCTTCTGCTTTCAAACATGCCACAATCACACCTATCGTTAAGAAGAATCCATTGACCCGTCATCTGTGTCCAGTTATTGTCCCATATCATTGCTTCTGTATGCCTTCTAACTCAAACTCAAGCACGTCCATACTGATCTTTGCTCCACCTCTCAGCTAACTCGCTCTTTGACAGCCTACAATCTGGCTTCCATCCACACCACTCCCTGAAACTGCCCTTCCAAAGACTTACTGCCAAAGCTAACAGACAATTCTCTATACTCCTCCTTCTAGACCTGTCCCCGGTCTTCGACATAGTCGATCACTCCCTCCTACAACAGATTCTCTTTTCTCTTGCCATCAAAGACCTTTCCCTCTCCTGGATCTTCGCATGCCTTTCCAACTGCACAGTTAGTGTCTTCCATTCTCATACTACCTCCATATCTCACCCTCTCTTTTTTTTGAGACCCCAATTTTTCTCCATCTATACTTTTGGCCTGGGAACACTCATAAAGTCCCATGACTTCCAGTACTATCTTTACACTGATGACAGTCAGATCTATCTCTCTTTCCCCAGATGTCACCTGTCTGCTATCCAGGATCCCAGAGTGCCTATACGCTATATCCTCCATCTCCTCTCGCTTCGTAAAACTCCATGTGGACATAAACAAACTCATCATCTTTCCTCCATTTCCCCTAACTCCCCTACTTTATCTATCTATCACAATAAATTGTATCGCGTTTTCCCCTTTCTTCAATCCCTACTATTCTCAACTATGAATCTACTTAAATTCTTGTGCATGCCTGTATCACTCGTAGAGCTATCAAGGGGTTAGTGGGCCCACTGGGCCAGAGCACACAGAATACCTAGAGGGGATTGACTACAGAAACACACCTAGTATTAACCAGAGCCTTGCTGGTGAGCGTGTTGCACTGCAGGTGTGAGACCAGATGTCACTCAGCAAGACTGATGCTGCAACAGCTGGCCCCAGGGGTATGACAATAGAAGCAATAGGAGCAGCCAGTGTCTTTTATTTGGCCAGGATGGATGTATGCATTTGCAGTGGCCAGTATGGGTAGTTGCAGCAGCAGTGGCTGGAATTGTAGGAACAGCCGATATAGATAATTATGGCAGCAGCGGGTATCGTGGAAGCTGCCAGCGTGGATAGTTGCAGCAGCAAACTTGACATGCACTGAAACACAGACAGGAATTAGCAACAGCACACAGCACAGTAACAGCTGGGGCAGCACACAAAGGGACCTGAGAAATAGCAGCATATAGAACTTTTTACCCAGGCACCTTACTTAAGGGGAAAGTGCCTTAAATATCTGATGCCTCTCAGCCATGCTGAGGGTCCTGTCATACTGGCCCTTTATGAAAAGGGGCATGTCCATGCGCACACCCTATGGGCACTGCTGGGAGGCCTGTGCAGTGGGCACAGGTCATTGGTGGCAGCAGCATAAACTGGGGACAGAGCAGTTACCGTTGGGCAGCCGGGAATGTGAGCGTGTTGGCATCCCCCCTGGTGGATGGTGGCAAGACTGCATGGGGATGCCGGTATGAGTGTTACAATGCCCTATTCATCTCCCGCCTTGACTACTACAATATCCTTTCTTGTAATCTCCCTGCTAACAGTCTTGCACCTCTCCAGTCCATCCTTATCTCTGCTGCGTGACTGATTCACCTCTCTCCTCCCTGCTCCTTTGCTTCCACTCTGTAAATCTCTTAATTGGCTCCCAATTTCATAATCTCTGTTCATCCATAGACCTTTTCTCCTCCCAACTTATATTTTTCACCCAGTTGCCTCTAAGACTTTCCCCAAGTATCCTCCATCCAATGGAATTTTTTGCCCTAACATGTCCAATTATTGACCACATATGGAACTTTCAGGTTTAACTTGAGAACCCATCTCTTGAAGAAAGATTACAGCATGCAATGACCCTGCTGCCACCTCACCTCCACCGAAGCTGTTGCAACCCCCTTCAACCTACTGCCTCCTCACCTGCCGCCTCTTTCTGTACCAATCTGTCATTCTTAGTTTATTCAGTGTAATTTTTTTTGTATGCAAACTCTTCTGTTATATAGCACCATGGATACAATGGTGCTTTAGAAATAAAAAAAACAACAATAATAATAATTATAATAATAATAAAAATAGCCAATCATATATTAACTCATTTTAAATAGTAGTCAGTACACAGTTGCCATCATTTAAAATGATTTTGACTAAGGCTATGTGCGCACAGTGCGTTTTTCGCGGAGTTTTTGCGCGTTTTTCGGGTGCGTTTTTGGCCTCAAAACTGCAGGACTTTGCTTCCCCAGCAAAGTCTATGAGTTTTCATTTTTGCTGTCCGCACACATCTGTTTTTTTTCAGCTGCGTTTTTGTGGTGCCACAAAAACGCAGCATGTCAATTATTCCTGCGTTTTTCACTGCGCTTTTCATCCATTGAGTGCAATGGGATGTTGAAAGACGCAATGAGAAACGCAAATTGCAAATATAGCTGCGTTTTGGTGCGTTTCTAAGGCCTTGTGCGCACTAGGCGTTTTTGCCGCGTTTTTAGCGGCATTTTTTACCGCGTTTTTGTGCTGAAAACGCAGTGACATTGCTTCCCCAGCAATGTCAATGGGTTTTCATAAGTGCTGTCCGCACACAGCGGTTTTTTTTAGCTGCGTTTTTGTGGTGACCACAAAAACGCAGCATGTCAATTATTTCTGCGTTTTCCACTGCGTTTTTCACTCATTGAATTCAATGAGATGTTAAAAACGCAATGAAAAACGCAGATTGCTGCGTTTCTAGGAGTATAAACGCATCTGCGAAACAGGAAGAGGAGAACTCACCCAGCATTCCCAGCATCCCCAGCGTGAGAAGAGATGGAGAACCTAAAAAAACAAATCGACGTGCCCAAGCTTATTCAATTAGTAAGTAATGTCCTCATCTTCCCTTTTCCAAGCTTCCCTCCCGGTCCCCGCAGCTCCCGCGTCCTGTCCAGCCATCGTGTTCCTCTCCTTGTCCCATCCTCCTCCAAGATTCCCAGCCGGTGTTGGTCCCGCAGATCCTGTGAGCTCCCTTCATGCTCCGCTCCCGGTGTAGGCTCCCCTCCTCCTCCTCATGTCGGTCCCGCAGATCCTGTGAGCTCCCTTCATGCTCCGCTCCCGGTGTAGGCTCCCCTCCTCCTCCCCATGTCGGTCCCGCAGATCCTGTGAGCTCCCTTCATGCTCCAGTCTCCGCTCCCGGTGTAGGCTCCCCTCCTCCTCCCCATGTCAGCCCCGCAGATCCTGTGAGCTCCCTTCATGCTCCGCTCCCGGTGTAGGCTCCCCTCCTCCTCCCCATGTCGGTCCCGCAGATCCTGTGAGCTCCCTTCATGCTCCGCTCCCGGTGTAGGCTCCCCTCCTCCTCCCCATGTCGGTCCCGCAGATCCTGTGAGCTCCCTTCATGCTCCGCTCCCGGTGTAGGCTCCCCTCCTCCTCCCCATGTCGGTCCCGCAGATCCTGTGAGCTCCCTTCATGCTCCGCTCCCGGTGTAGGCTCCCCTCCTCCTCCCCATGTCGGTCCCGCAGATCCTGTGAGCTCCCTTCATGCTCCAGTCTCCGCTCCCGGTATAGGCTCCCCTCCTCCCCTCCTTACCTTCTCTGTCCCCGCAGCTCCTGTGCCAGCTCACAGCCTGTGTACTCCTGTGTCGTCCTTCTGCTGCAAGACAACAGGAGCGACGACACAGGAGTCCTTAAATTTAATCACAAGTATTTTTGAATGAATAAAACTATTTTCAATGGTATCCATCCATCCCCCCATCCCCCATCCATCCATCCCCCCATCCCCCATCCATGCATCCATCCCCCCATCCCCCCATCCATCCATCCCCCCATCCCCCCATCCCCAATCATCCATCCCCCATCCACCCATCCATCCATCCCTCTCTCTATATGTATATTCTAGCCTTTTGTCAGCCTATTCTATCAATCTTTCAGCATTTTTCCATCTTAATAAACAGTTATGTTTCTATCCGTCTATCCGTCTATCCTTCTAAAATCCTTCTTTCTATCCGTTTATCCGTCTATCCTTCTAAAATCCTTCTCTCTATCCGTTTATCTGTCTATCCTTCTAAAATCCTTCTTTCTATCCATTTATCCGTCTATCCTTCTAAAATCCTTCTTTCTATCCGTTTATCTGTCTATCCGTCTAAAATCCTTCTTTCTATCCGTTTATCCGTCTATCCTTCTAAAATCCTTCTTTCTATCCGTTTATCTGTCTATCCGTCTAAAATCCTTCTTTCTATCCGTTTATCCATCTATCCTTCTAAAATCCTTCTTTCTATCCGTTTATCCGTCTATCCTTCTAAAATCCTTCTTTCTATCCGTTTATCCGTCTATCCTTCTAAAATCCTTCTTTCTATCCGTCTATCCGTCTAAAATCCTTCTTTCTATCCGTTTATCCGTCTATCCTTCTAAAATCCTTCTTTCTATCCGTTTATCCGTCTATCCTTCTAAAATCCTTCTTTCTATCCGTTTATCTGTCTATCCGTCTAAAATCCTTCTTTCTATCCGTTTATCCGTCTATCCTTCTAAAATCCTACTTTCTATCCGTTTATCTGTCTATCCGTCTAAAATCCTTCTTTCTATCCGTTTATCCGTCTATCCTTCTAAAATCCTACTTTCTATCCGTTTATCTGTCTATCCTTCTAAAATCCTTCTTTCTATCCGTTTATCCGTCTATCCTTCTAAAATCCTCCTTTCTATCCGTTTATCTGTCTATCCGTCTAAAATCCTTCTTTCTATCCGTTTATCCGTCTATCCTTCTAAAATCCTTCTTTCTATCCGTTTATCTGTCTATCCGTCTAAAATCCTTCTTTCTATCCGTTTATCCGTCTATCCTTCTAAAATCCTTCTTTCTATCCGTTTATCCGTCTATCCTTCTAAAATCCTTCTTTCTATCCGTTTATCCGTCTATCTTTCTGTAATCCATATTTTCAATATAATCCAATTTTAAAAATGTGTTTTCTAATATATATATTTTTTTTCGGCTGTGAATTTTAGGTTGAGACTATGCCCGCTATTTGGGATCCTGCCTCTCCCGAATACAGTGATCACAACCTTAGAGATCGATGCTGGACTACAATCTGTCGGCAACTGTTTCCTATTTGGGATGGGTCGGACAGTGGGGTGCAGTACATATTAGGTAAGTTACATTCTTTTTTCCTGATGTTTATGATGATATGTTATGAAAAGATGTCGAATGCCATTTTATTTATTTTTTTTTTTCCACATAGATAAAGAAGTTCGGCGCCGTTGGCGCTCAGTTAGGGACCGTTTTAATAAACTAATTACAAATGCTAACCAAAGCGGTTCTTCACCACCGAAAACGAAGTTCAAATACCATGATTTAATGCTGTTCACCTTGACCAGCCGAACATTGCGCGCGTAAGCTACAAGTTTAACCAGTTTACCTTTTTAAAATGTTATTTAAACATGATTCTCATTTGATTTTTTTACTCTATTCACAGGACTGAAGGAAATATTGCAGCATCACCATCTTCCAATGAGGCTTCACATGACAGCTCCGAAAGCATGTTGACAGAGGACTCCGCATTCACCTCACCAGCTTCAATGCAAGCCGAAGATGACAGTGCCGCTGGACCGGCAAGTACCGTCAGCTTTGCTCCAAGTGGGTCGGATATCCCTTCCTCCTCTGGTTCGGCTATCCCTTCGGCCACAGGATCACCCAGCCCTTCAAACACAGGATCAGCAGTCACATCAGCTGCTAGCATGGCTTTTCGGCGTCCGGCACAGAAGAAAAAAAAAGGGCAGCCTGTCAATTTGGATGGTGATTG
Source organism: Anomaloglossus baeobatrachus (assembly GCF_048569485.1). Taxonomy (NCBI): domain Eukaryota; kingdom Metazoa; phylum Chordata; class Amphibia; order Anura; family Aromobatidae; genus Anomaloglossus; species Anomaloglossus baeobatrachus. The sequence goes on along the minus strand of NC_134353.1, from coordinate 549,282,919 downwards.
CCAGTTGCTGACAAACCATGCATTCACCATGATGCAAAACACAACAGCAGAAGACACATTGGATCATTTCGGCTCGAGCATTGCTGGCCGAGTGAGAGCCCTGAGCAACCAGAAACAGTCCGCATTTATGACCGTGTCCTATGCACTGTTGGAAGCTTTCGAAGCGGACCAGGCTCATCCCAGTGGCAGCGAGCTTGTTAATGTTGTTTGTAACGCCTTCCAGCGCAAACAGATGCCTCCTCCTCTACCACAAACCCAACCTCTTCTGTCTCAAACCCAACCTCTTCTGTCTCAATTCCAACCTCTTCTGTCTCAATTCCAACCTCTTCTTTCTCAATTCCAACCTCTTGTGTCTCAATTCCAACCTCAGGTCTCTAACCCACCTCTGGCTGTTAACCCACCTCTGGCTGTTAACCCATCTATGGCTGTTAACCCATCTATGGCTATTAACCCATCTATGGCTGTTAACCCATCTCCGCAGTCAGGGGTAGACATAGCCACAAATAGTGAAAGTGGGTACTATGTGTCCCAATTATATAATATGTAGTCATTACATCACTTAGTAATTTGTTGTGGTCTGTATTGCACAAAGTAAATTTCAATGTTTATTTTTTCCCAAAAAATATTTGTTACAATAAAAGTTGTATTAGCTACATGTCTTTGTGGTTTTATTATGGCATAAAAATGTGTTTTTTCCTTCTTCGGGGAGGGAGGGAGGTAGTTAGCTAGGAATGGAGTGTGGGATGGATGGATAGAGGGATGGAGGGAGGAATGGAGTGTGGGATGGAGGGATAGAGGGAGGGAGGAATGGAGTGCGGGATGGAGGGAGGGAGGTAGGAATGGAGTGCGGGATGGATGGAGCAATGGAGGTAGGGATAATGCCGCTGCTAAATCTGTATGGATGAAAATCCACAATGTGCACACAGAAATTTTCAATCCCCATATTTTTAGATGGTAATATGCAGCATTCCTACAGCTAAATCCGTGGCAATTCCACGGGTGTATTGTCTAGTGCGCACATAGCGTAAAGTGATTACAAAACACATATCAAGGCGGATAACTTCATTTTTTTTTAACTTTTCAAACATAAATGCAATGTCACAGTCTGCTCCTTTTTTAGATGCTTCTCTTTTTGTTTGTTTAGCAAACCGAGCACCAACCGCCATACAACATTCGTTCATTAATAACAGTAGATATAAAATCAAAAGATCTTTAAAACTTGAGATCTTTCAAGAAAAAAAAAACCATGACACACAGGAGTATATAAACATAATTTGCAGGGAGTCACTTCTTTCCTTCTCTTCCCATATCGCCAATTCTTCACTGCTGATCAGGCTGCACCTCACCGACACAGGAGTACTGCCAGTGCACGGCACCTTCTGGACTCATGAAGTAGTCAGCAAAGGTCTCTCTCACCAATATACCAGTGTTTGTTGGCCGTCCAAAAGACTGATTCATGACTGGCAGTAATAAAGGCTGCTGTGTTTCCTCAACTACCTCGTAACTGTACTCCCGAGCGTAGTTGTGTAGAACACAGCAGGCCTTTATTACTGTGTCAACTGTGTCAGAGTTTAACTGGATTGGTGTGTGAAAGATCCTCCACTGACTACTCATGATTCCGAAGGTGCACTCCACATGTCTACGTGCACGGCTCAGCCGATAATTAAAAATCCTCCGCCGGGCATTCAGTCCCCTCCGTGGGTATGGGCGCAGCAGGTTTGGCAATAAAGGAAAGGCCTCGTCCGATACCATCACAAAGGGGACTGGATCTGTGGAACCCGGCAAAGGTCGTGGAGCTGGGAGCGTTCCGCAATCTTGCAGAATTTGCTGTCCAATCTGTGATGTTCGCAACACCCGAGAATCTCCAGTACTGCCATAAGCACCAACGTCAATGGCAACAAACTTGTAATGTGCGTCAGCCACCGCCATGAGGACCACCGAAAAATACTTCTTGTAATTAAAGAAGTGTGATCCTGATCGCGGTGGCTGTTGCACCCTCACATGTTTGCCATCAACAGCACCAAGGCAGTTAGGAAAGTTGGCTACAGTCTGAAAGCCTGCTGCGACCTGCAGCCAAGTCTCCTCGGTTGGGGAGGGCATCACGATGGGCTGCAACTTCTGCCAGATCACGGTGTATGTGCACCTCACAATTTCGGAGATGGTGGTTTTACCAACACAAAACTGGAGATGCAGGGATGCGTAGCTGTCTCCTGTGGCCAAAAATCTGAAAAAAAAAAAAAAAAAGGAAACAATCAGAAACAAGTAAAAAAAGAAATCTTAATATTACAATAAAATTATGGTGTAATGTGTATGTGTGCCTAAAATATTTCCTGCTCAAGAAGATTGAACAGAACGTCATTAAATCCAGTATGAATTTGTGTAAAGTGTATTCAATTGAAATACTATGTCCCAAGAATGACAAAAGTATTTTAGAAGTGATACCATTATAGGCTAACCAGAAAAATTATATTACCAGCAGCTTTCAGAGCACAGAGGCTCCTTCTTCAGGACACAACACACATCCGTGCCTCCGTTATGTGTTTGTTGCATTTTTGCACGTACCGGAGACACGGAGACCCATGTTATTATATGGGTGATGGCACACACGTAAAATCACACGGAACGTGTGTCCGTGTGGTAACTACGTGTGTTCGGTTTTCTACACAGGCGACATGTCCGTTTTTGTCCGTCACCATGCAGGCACGGACCCACTATAGTCTATGGGTCCGTGCCTGCACGGACCGCACACTGAGTATGTCCGTGTTCAGCAGGTTACGTCCGTGTGCGTTTTTAAACTAGCAATCTATTTTTTTTTCTTTTTTTTATTAAAGTCAGTATACTTACCTTTTTTTCTGCTGTTCTCAGTCACACTTACATTGGCGCTCGGTCTTTTTCTTCCCCCGGCTCATACTTACCAATCCCCGATCACCAGCGCGGCGAGGAACAGCTGTGCCTAAAATACGCGGCTTCAATTCATTTGAAAATGCCGGTCGCTCATTAATCAATCTCGTATTCCCTGCTTCCACCGCCCACAAGCGCCTAGGATTGGTTGCAGTCAGACATGCCCCCCACGCTGAGTGACAGCTGTCTCACTGCACCGAATCACAGCAACCGGTGGGCGGGTCTATACTGTGCTGTGAAATAAATAAATAATTATTTTAAAAAAACCGGCGTGTGCCCCCTCCCCCCTTTTTAAAACAGCCAAGATAAAGCCATACGGCTGAAGGCTGGTATTCTCAGGATGGGGAGCCCCACGTTATGGGGAGCCCCCCAGCCTAACAATATCAGCCAGCAGCCGACCAGAATTGCCGCATATAATAGATGCGACAGTTCTGGGACTCTACCCGGCTCTTCCCGATATGCCCTGGTGCGTTGGCAATCGGTAAAATAAGGAGTTAATGGCAGCACATAGCTGCCAATAAGTCCAAGATTAATCATTGCAGGCATCTATGGGACACCCCCAATGATTAACCTGCTAGTTAAAGTAAATAAACACCCACCACTTTATTAAGCCCCAAATACCCATCTATGTCTGGCGTAATTTACGGAGGTCCCTCGTCGCTTCCAGCTCTGCTACATCAAAGTGACAGGAGCTGCAGAATAAAACCGGCGCTCCTGTCACCTCCACGCAGCAACTGAGGTGAGTATTGTCATCAGCTGAGCTGTCACTCAGGTTACTCGCAGCCACTGCTGGATCCTCCAACTGTGACAGCAACTCGCCTGAGTGACAGCGATGAAGTCACAGGTGAGTTCCGGTCTCGGGTGGAGGATCCAGCTAGCCGCGGGTAACCTGAGTGACGGCATCGCTAAGCGCGCTGCTCCCTGCAGTCACTCAGGGGATTAGCGGTCACCGGTCAGTCCTTCACGGGTGACCGCTAAACACTACGCGACACAAACAGAGCCGCGGTATGAGGATGAAGTCGGGTGAAGTTCACCCGAGTTCATTCTCATCGTGCAACGCTGTATGCCGCCATGTATCAAACAACATTTAACCACACACACGGACAATTCACACGGACACTTCACATACACATACACCGACATTGCACACGCACACACGGATGTCCTATGTACCAGAGAAACGCCCTAAAAAAACGGAACACGGACCCGAAAAACAGAACGTGTCACATGTACGTTTTTATGCGGAAGTGTTTTTTTTGGCTCAGGCAAATTACAAATGTTCAGATCTATATGCGTTCATTCTTGGCACATAGTATTTCAATAGATTTTTCTGGCTACACAGTACCACCATATTACCCTGTATTGAAATGGAAGTGAAGTGGATAAACAGTACAAGAAAGGTGAGTGAATTGTTTTTTTTACAAGCTGTGATTTACTTATGATTTGCATTATACACACATGGTTAAGATATGTAGTTAGCTATTGTGACCAATAACACACACAATGTCAATATAATTATTTACCGCAAGGTGAGGAGCAGCCTTTCCTCAGCAGAAATTGACTTTCGCATTCGAGTATCACTATAGGTGAGCTGGGGAGACAACAAAGCCAGCAGTCTGTCGAAAGCTTCAATAGGAATTCGACAAAATGAAATAAATTTTTCGGGATACCTTTAAAATAAAATAAAATAAAATATATAAATAATTATATATTTATTATTTTTCAGCACAGAATTACATACATTACATTATAAATATACAGATTAGATATGGTAGAGATGTAAAAACATACATGACTACACACAACGTAGCATGTGCACAAAAATGGTCAGCCTGATGCGCCAAAAAAAAGTCACTGAGCCATAAAAGTAAACCTATTCATGTAAGGTGTCTATGAATTCGCAACGACCTAATTAATCACACTGACACATCAGTTTCACTATATAGTGAACACAGTTAATAAAATATCTGAAAAACTATAGTGCTTTAGCACATTTATTTTATAGTTTTTGCATTTAGAATTTGTAGATAATTTTCATGTACAATATAGAGAAAACATCATGGTGTAAATTGACAGTACTGCTTGCTCTGCAAAAAAAGAGCCGTCACATGACAATATTTAGTTTTAAATAAAAAATAGTTAAGTCTCTCGAAAGACGAATGGCGAAAAATAAAAACCCAAAGCGCAACATCAGGCGGTCAAGAATGTGTTAAGGGGTAAACAAACATCATGTGGAAAATACAGACATTTTGGGTTTACACAGAGAACTGAACTTACCTTCTTAAATCATGGTACAGCAAGTTAAAATGGCCCTTTTCCTCGCGGTCCAGTAACAGTGGGTGCACCCACAATTTTTTGCAGCGTTCCTACAACATAAAAACCATAATGAACAATCCACAAGAGAAATGTATATAAAACCTTGTGGTAAAGCTTACCTTTTGTCTGCGTAGGCGCAATATATTGAGGATTGTAATAATAAATAAGAAAATTCTTCTTGTCTTGGACAAACGTATTGGAGCATTGCTCGGCATTTTTGTTTCTGTCTACACAGTCTGCCTTACAAATGGGGAATGAAGAACAAAGAGAAACAGGAAATGACATTTTTTTTTTTTCTCTTCAACAATCTTTATAGGCATTGTTCTTGGGAAAAAATGCAAAAAAAACGCAGTGCACACAAACGCAGCAAAAACGCACCAAAAAACGCACCAAAAACGCACCCGCGGTAAAAACGCAGGTGCGTTTTTTGCGCGTTTTTGCAGTAAAAACACAGCAAAAAACGCAGCTTAAAAAAAACGCCTAGTGCGCACATACCCTAAGACCAAAAACGCAGCTATAAACACAGGAGGTGGGTAGTAAAGTGACGTGTACAGGAAGAGGATTCCTTCTGTCAGTAAACACAGAAGCGTGAATCCTCCCGGTACCGTCACCGCCGCGTCCACCTCCCGTCCTGTGCATGTATGCTGCCGTGCGGCGCCATGTCTGGGCGGGAGGTGGAAGCGGCAATCAAAAGTGAACAGTAGAAAAAAAAAAAGTTATACTCACCTGTCTGCAGGGTCCCGGTGCCATGTCCGCTCTCAGATTCTGTCACGGTATCGCCGCTCCGGCAGTGTGCAGTCTCCCCGGGTATGTATGCCTGCAGGATGCAGGACCTGGCGATGGATCACCTGATGCAGTCACCTGACGCATCAGGTGATCGTAAGTATCGCGGTGACGCGGGCGCCCGGCCGGCTATCAGCTGATCCTGCCATCAGGAGACTTCATCCCTGATTACCGGCAGCTGCTGCAGCGATCGGACAGGATCAGACTCCCGCCCCATCGCTGCAGGAGCTGCCGGTAATCAGCACATAAGTGAGTATTTTTTATTTTTTTTTTTGCACCGATGCTTCAGCTGATTGTATAATCGGCTTTTATACAATCAGCTGAAGTGTGATGTGCTTCAGCCCCTAGAACCTGACACATCATCTGATCGCTTTGCCTTCCAGCAAACCGATCAGATGATATTGGATCCGGATTGGACGGCGCGGGACCCTTGACCCAGGATTACTGCGGAGGGGGGTGCTTTATTTCAATAAAGATGGAGTCACTAATAGTGATGAGCGAGCATGCTTGTAACTACTCGGTACTCGCACGAGTATCGCTGTACTCGGGCTGCTCGGCGGGGACCGAGTAATCTCGCGATACTCGTGCTGTACTCGTGGTCTTCATTTCTGCATGTTGGCGCTCTTTTGAGAGCCAGCCCTCATGCAGGGATTGGCTGGCAGACCACTGCAATGCCACAGCCCTGTTAGTTGTGGAATTGCAGTGATTGGCCGGCCTGCACAGCGTGACCGAGCCTTTATATCGGCCGGCGCGCTGTGCTCTGCTCACAGCTATCCAGACTGTCAGTGCAGGGAGAGTGTCGCTGATTCAGGGAAAGCTTTGCGGCCCTTTATAGCTTTTTCAGTTGCAGGGCTGCAAACAATGTGACCAAAAGTCCTTCTCAGGACTATTCTAGTTGTATACAGGCAGGCAGGGTATAGCCAGGTCGGAGTACAGTAGCAGAGTCCTTCTCAGGACTATTGTTGCTATATACAGGCAGGGTATAGCCAGGTCTGAATACAGGCTAGTGACCAAAAGAGTCCTTGTCAGGACTATTGTACCAGTATACAGGCAGGCAGGCAGGCAGGGTAGTGGTGACCGTATACCAGCCTTCATCATATCTGGGGCTGGTGTACACAGTGTAAAACAGTCCAGATAGTGTCTGACTTGTCTGTAATTGTCGCTCCCCAAAAAAACCTGTTAGGTTCTTATTGCGTCCGTGCTTGGTTTTTAAAACCGCACGTGTGTGCCTGTTGGTGGCAGCGTACAGGTGCACTTGTGTGCAATTTCCAGAAACTTTGATATAACGCACAAGTAGTGAATATACACGTCAGCAGTGCACAGCATTGCAAAATGCGCAAGGGCATTGGCAAGGAACAAGGAAGTGGACGTGATGGTGGTGCAGGCAGAGGCCGAGGTCGTGGGCAAGCTCTAATTTCGCCACAACAAAGGGCCACATCTAGTCGCTCGCACGTCCTGTCCCAAATTCTTGGGGACCGCAGCAGTACACCGCTCTTGAACCAAGACCAGTGTCAACAGGTTGTTAGTTGGATAGCAGATAATGCTTCCAGTCAGATTGGCACCACCACAAACACTCTGTCTTCCACACGGTCAAGTGTCAGTAGCCGTGATACTGCACCGCACATTTCTGAACCTGATCCTCCTTCCTACCACCAGGCTGAGTACACGTCCTCCTCGGACATTAATGATCCCACACTTGGACACTCGGAAGAGCTGTTCACGTTTCCATTCACACATTCTGGCCTCTCGCCAGCTCATATTGAAGTGGGTCATGAGGAGATCGTCTGTACAGATGGCCAAATATTTGAGCAGCCACGTTCTCACGAAGTTGGCAACGTGTCTCAACAAGTGGTGGACGATGATGAGACACAATTGTCAGCAAGTCAGGAGGAGGAGCAGGGTGCGGAAGAGGAAGACGACGTGGTGGATGATCCAGTAACTGACCCAACCTGGCAGGAGGATATGCAGAGCGAGGACAGCAGTGCACAGGGGGAGGGAGGCGTAGCATCACAACAGGCAGTAAGAAGCAGGGTGGTGGCCCCAGGCAGAAGTCAGGCAACCGTTCCCCAGAACAACACGACGACACAAGGTGCCTGTACAAATGTTAGGTCTTCCCGAGTCTGGCAGTTTTTTAAGTTGGATCCAGATGATTCAAAAAAGGCCATTTGCAACACCTGCCGTGCCAGCATCAGCAGGGGTACCAAAACTAGCAGCCTGACCACCACCAGCATGATCAGGCACATGTCAGCCAAGCAACACAAAAAAACTGAGCTGTGACAAATGTTCAATAAACATGCAACATTACAAGCATGTGAATTGCAGCCTCAAGACTAGACAAAAACAAGGAGAAAATTGTAGAAAAAATACCCTGACTATAAATAAATAAATTGCAAGTGCTTAATAAACAGGGTACACCGTGACGAGGTGAGACAGCTTCTTACCTTTTTGCAAAAATGTATTTACTAAGTACCCTGTTTATTAAGCACTTGCAATTTATTTATTTATAGTCAGGGTATTTTTTCTACAATTTTCTCCTTGTTTTTGACATGTCAGCCAAGCACCCGACTTTGTGGGAAGTACAACAGAGTCGAGGAGCAGTGCTTGCTGATGTCACTGCTACGTCTTCGCTGGTTGTGCATGCGAGCCAATCCCCTGTCCATGCTGCCTGCGAACAAGCCTCCTCCACTCCTGCACCTGCAGTTGCCTACGCAGAAAGAACACCATCATCAAGCACGTCCTTGTCCCAGCGCAGCGTTCAGTTATCCATTCAGCAAACCTTTGAACGCAGGCGCAAATACACTGCCAACACCCCACATGCCACAGTTCTAAATGCTAACATTTCGCGACTGCTTGCGCTGGAAATGTTGCCTTTTAGGCTGGTGGAGACAGAAGCATTCCGTGACCTGATGGCGGCAGCTGTCCCACGTTACTCGGTCCCCAGCCGCCACTATTTCTCCCGGTGTGCCGTCCCCGCGTTGCATAACCACGTGTCACAAAACATCACACGTGCCCTGAACAACGCTGTTTCACCCAAGGTCCACCTAACCACAGACACGTGGACAAGTGCTTGTGGGCAAGGCCGCTACATCTCGTTGACGGCACACTGGGTTAATATTGTGGAAGCTGGGACCCAGTCTGAGCGAGGGACGGAACACGTCCTTCCCACACCAAGGTTTGCAGGCCCTACCTCAGTCAGTGTTTCACCGACACTCTACAGCTCCGGAATGTCATGCTCTTCAGCCTCCTCCTCCTCCTGCGCATCCTCATCCACTGTACCCTCCACACCAGTCACAAGCTGGAAGCACTGCAGCACTGCCTCGGCAAAGCGGCAACAGGCTGTGCTGAAGCTAATCTGCATAGGTGACAAACCCCACAATGCAGAAGAGCTGTGGACAGCTCTGAAACAGCAGGCAGATCACTGGCTCACACCTCTGAACCTAAAGCCAGGAAAGGTCGTGTGTGACAATGGCCGGAACCTGGTGGCGGCTTTGAGGCGAGGCCAGCTGACACATTTTCCATGCGTGGCCCATGTGCTCAACCTCGTGGTTCAGCGGTTTCTAAAGTCATACCCAGAGCTGTCTGATCTGCTGGTAAAAGTTCGCCGCCTGTCTGCACATTTTCGAAAGTCACCTACTGCTTCAGCCGGCCTTGCCGGCTTTCAGCGCCGTTTGCATCTTCCGGCTCACAGACTGGTGTGTGATGTCCCCACGCGTTGGAATTCAACTCTGCACATGTTGGTCAGGATATGTGAGCAGAAGAGGGCAGTTGTTGAGTACCTGCATCACCTAAGCCGTCGGGAAATGGGTCAAACTCCACACATAACACCTGAGGAGTGGAGATGGATGTCAGACCTATGTACCATCCTCCAAAACTTTGAGGACTCCACCAAGATGGTGAGTGGTGATGACGCCATTATTAGCGTCACCATACCGCTACTCTGCCTTCTAAAACGGTCTCTGCTGAAAAACAAACATGATGCATTGCAGGCGGAGCGCGATGAGTTGCAGCAAGAAACAGTAGTGGGTGTGGGTGATAACGCACAGCCCAGCCTCGTCTCATCAAAACGTGCAGTGGAGGACTATGACGAGGAGGAGGATGAAGACATGGAGCAACTCTCCGGCCAAATTGAGGATATGACATGCACACCAGTCATATCCTCGGTTCAGCGTGGCTGGCCAGAGGACAGGGTAGATGAGGAGGAGGAGGAGGAGGAGGAGGAGGACAGCATGTTCAGTCATCTTGTTGGTCAGGCTACTGAAGTCCTGGCTGTTAAGAGTCTGGCGCACATGGCTGACTTTATGGTAAGCTGCCTGTCTCGTGACCCTCGCGTTAAGAACATCTTGGCCGACAATCATTACTGGTTGGTAACACTGTTAGACCCACGCTACAAGGAGAACTTTTTGTCTCTTATTCCCGTGGAGGAGAGGTCAACCAAAATGCAGCAGTTCCGGAAGGCCATAGTCACGGAAGTAGGCAAAGCATTCCCCTCACAAAACGCTAGCGGCATAGGTCAGGAATCAGTGGACAACCGAGGCGTACAGCCGAGAGAGGCACAAGTCCAATCCGCCAGAGGTAGGGGAACAGTCTTTAAGATGTGGGACAGTTTTCTCAGCCCCTCACGTACCACAGCCCCTGAGGTGCGGGGTAGTGCCACAAGAAATCCTAAGTTTGCCCAGATGCTGAAGGAGTACCTTGCAGATCGAACAACTATACTCCGACATTCCTCTGTGCCTTACAATTATTGGGTATCCAAGCTGGACACGTGGCATGAATTGGCTCTCTACGCCTTGGAAGTCCTGGCCTGCCCTGCTGCTAGCGTTTTGTCAGAGCGTGTTTTTAGTGCCGCAGGTGGAATCATTACAGATAAACGCACCCGCCTGTCAACTGAAAATGCTGACAGGCTGACTCTGATCAAGATGAACAAGGGTTGGATTGGGCCAGACTTCACCACACCACCAGCAAATGAGAGCGGAATTTAAAGTTTGCCATGTACCTCCACTCACCCATGGGTACACACTTCTGGACTTTGGATAATCGCTGGACTGCTCCTCCTTCTCCTCATGCGCCACCATGATGATGACCGTTACAAATTGCAATACTTAGGCCTTTGTTTCAGGTATACCCCCAGTGGTAAATTTTTTCGCCCATTCTTTGCAGAATGGACATTACAACGACAGGAGACCCGCTCCTTTGCAATGGGAACAATGTTTTGAGGCCCTCATGCACGTCTCTACCCAGGGACAACGTGGAGCCTCCCAATTTTTGGCTGCCCTGCCTAAGGGCTATACTATAATACACCCACTTCCTGACAATGGACACTTAATGTTTTGAGGCCCTCATGCACATCTCTACCCAGGGACAACGTGGAGCCTCCCAATTTTTGGCTGCCCTGCCTAAGGGCTATACTATAATACACCCACTTCCTGACAATGGACACTTAATGTTTTGAGGCCCTCATGCACGTCTCTACCCAGGGACAACGTGGAGCCTCCCAATTTTTGGCTGCCCTGGCAAAGGGCTATACTAAAATAGACCCACTTCCTTACAATGGGCACTTCAGGTTTACAGGCCATCATGCACGTCTCTATCCAGGGACAACGTGGAGCCTCCCAATTTTTGGCTGCCCTGGCAAAGGGCTATACTAAAATAGACCCACTTCCTTACAATGGGCACTTCAGGTTTACAGGCCATCATGCACGTCTCTATCCAGGGACAATGTGGAGCCTCCCAATTTTTGGCTGCCCTGCCTAAGGGCTATACTACAATAGACCCACTTCCTTACAATGGGCACTTCAGGTTTACAGGCCATCATGCACGTCTCTATCCAGGGACAACGTGGAGCCTCCCAATTTTTGGCTGCCCTGGCAAAGGGCTATACTAAAATAGACCCACTTCCTTACAATGGGCACTTCAGGTTTACAGGCCATCATGCACGTCTCTATCCAGGGACAATGTGGAGCCTCCCAATTTTTGGCTGCCCTGCCTAAGGGCTATACTAAAATAGACCCACTTCCTTACAATGGGCACTTCAGGTTTACAGGCCCTCATGCACGTCTGTATGCAGGGGCATTGGTGAACCTCACAATTTTGGACTGCTCTGGCAAAGGAAAATACTACAAAGACTCACTTCCTCAAAATGGGCACATTAGACTCAAGAGGCCTTCATGTACGTCTCTTCTCAGGGACATCGGAGTGCCACACAATGTTTTCACGTAAAATCTTTCATGTATTAATCTCAAAAAGTAACATACACCAGCTCTATCTCACTCTTGCGTATGTGCCCTTAACATTTCTGCCATGAAAAATCATTTTGGGGTCATTTTGGAAGGTTTTCTGGTGAGTCCGTAAAAATGGCGTGAAACGCGGACAAAATTGTTCACAGCTGTGACTTTTGAGTGATAAATGCTTCAAGGGGTCTTCCCCATGCTGTTGCCATGTCATTTGAGCACTCTTCTGAGACTTTTGTGACATTTTTAGGGTTTCTCCATGCTGCCGGGGGGTCATTTCACAAAAATACTCGGGTCTCCCATAGGATGACATTGGGCTCGTTGCTCGGCCCGAGTACACGAGTATCTTGGGAGGCTCGGCCCGAGCTTCGAGCACCCGAGCTTTTTAGTACTCGCTCATCACTAGTCACTAATTGTGTTGTGTTTTATTTCTAATAAAAATATTTTTCTGTGTGTTGTGTTTTTTTTTTATCTTTACTAGAAATTCATGGTGGCCATGTCTAATATTGGCGTGACACCATGAATTTCGGGCTTAGGGCCAGCTATACAGCTAGCCCTAACCCCATTATTACCTAGCTAGCCACCCGGCATCAGGGCAGCTGGAAGAGTTGGATACAGCGCCAGAAGATGGCGCTTCTATGAAAGCGCCATTTTCTGGGGTGGCTGCGGGACTGCAATTCACAGCGGGGGTGCCCAGAAAGCATGGGCACCCTGCACTGTGGATTCCAATCCCCAGCTGCCTAGTTGTACCCGGCTGGACTCAAAAATTAGGCGAAGCTCACGTCATTTTATTTTTAAATTATTTCATGAAATTCATGAAATAATTAAAAAAAAAGGGCTTCTCTATATTTTTGGTTCCCAACCAGGTACAAATAGGCAGCTGGGGGTTGGGGGCAGCCCGTACCTGCCTGCTGTACCCGGCTAGCATACAAAAATATGGCGAAGCCCACGTCATTTTTTTTTGGGGGGGGCAAAGAAATCCTGCATACAGTCCTGGAAGGAGGATGCTGAGCCTTGTAGTTCGACAGCTGCTGTCTGCTCTCCTGCATACACTATTGGATGGAGGATGCTGAGCCTTGCAGTTCTGCAGCTGCTGTCTGCTCTCCTGCATACACTATTGGATGGAGGATGCTAAGCCTTGTAGGTCTGCTCCCCCTGACTCTCCCTCAAGCATACAGTCCTGGATGGAGCATGCTGAGCCTTGTAATTCTGCAGCTGCTGTCTGCTCTCCTGCATGCACTATTGGATGGAGTATGCTGAGACTTGTAGTTCTGCAGCTGTCTGCTCTCCTGCATACATTAGTGGAGAATGAAGAACATATTGAAGAAGGAAATTACATCAGACCTTTTTTTTTTGTTCACTGATAAAAAACGCATAAAGACGCAGTGAGCAAAAACGCAGCAAAACGCAGCAAAAAACGCACCAAATCGCGGCAAAACGCGCGCGTTTTTTGCAGCGTTTTTTTGACGCGGGTGCGTTTTTGTGCGTTTTTTGCCTCAAAAAACGCACAAAAACGCAGCGTGAAAAAAACGCAGTGTGTGAACCTAGCCTTACTCCAAATAAAAGGTAGGTATTCTAGTAGGATTTTCCTGACATTTTACTTGATTTTTAAAGCATAATCCATAGTCTGTAAACAGCTTACCATATAGCAAAAGGATCTAATTGTTAATAATTATCAGTTTGGAGAAAGGTAAAAAAAAATCTCCAAGGCATGAGAACACTGTAATAATAGCCATCTAGAAGTGATTTAAATTTGGCACAACATTGACATTACTTACAAAGGGACAGCGCTCAAATATTTCTAAAAAAAAACCAAAAAAAACCAAGAAGAAAATTAGTCCAGCAGACTGCCAAGAGGTCTACAACAACATTAAAGGAGCTGCAGGAATTTCTGACAAGTACTAGTTATGTATTGCATGTGACAACAATTTCCTGTATTCTTTCTATGTCTGGCCTATGGGGTAGGGTGGCAAGACAGAAATATTTACTTACAAAAAAAGCATCCAAACATGGCTATGTTTTGCCAACACATATATCAAGTCTGCCAAAAGCATTTGGGAAAAATATGTTTCGGTTGATAAGGCCAAATTTTAGCTTTTTGATCATAATTCCAAAAGGTATGTTTGGTACAAAGTCAACACTGTGCATCACCAAAAAAATGATACCCACAGTGAAGCATGGTGGAGGCATTATTATGTTTTAGGGTTGTTTTAAGGCTGTTTCTCATGATCTGAAACTAAGGCTTTAGTCAAGGTGGGTTAGGGTTATGCGGTTAATATTGTATCAAACCTTAAAGCCTCTGTTAAAAAACTGGAGATGAAGAGGAATTTTATCTTTCATCATGACAAAGACTCTAAGCATACCTACACATATAAAAAGAATGGCTTCACCAGAAGAAGATCCAAGTATATATATACGAGACATACGCAAATCTCACAAAATTAAAATTGTATAAACCACTCAAAAATATTGAAAAATAGATATAAAAATAAAAGTTAAAAGAAAAGTTAGTATTTGGTTTATTTAGGGGCAAGCCTGAATAGATTGGTTCTGAAAACTATCCTATTTATGGAACTTTTGAGGCATATCTTTTTGGGCACTGTTATACTTGATTTTGCCATAGTTAAACATTATCCATAGTACATACAACCTAAAGAATACAAAAAAGATTATACTCTATTGTAAAATGCTTGGTAAAATAGATAAGGATTTCTGATGTTGTAATTATACTTTTCTGCACTTGTGATCACTAGAGAACTTTGAGACATGTTTTGATGCTCTGACATTGTTTTATCCCCTAGTGCTGCCCTAAAGTGATATTTGATCTCTGTTATAACTCTCATATATCTGTCAGATCACTGTGCATTGATTTTTTTGGCATATATATCATCGACAGGAAGTGTCTGAATCATGTAACCTACTAGAAAGCTTTTTTTCCCCAACAACACTATAATTCATGGAGTTTGTGGTTTCTGTGACATTGGAGACACACCATTCTGTCTCTCTATGAATATCACATTTATGTGTATTCAAAGTAAATTTTCTAACATTTTGTCTAGAATTGTGTTTTAAAAATACATTTTTTAAAAACAATTTTAAGTTTACTGTTTATAAACTTAAATATCTACATTTGTTTCATACATTTTAACGGGAACCTGTCAGGTGTAATATGCACCCAGAACCACGAGCAGTTCTGTGTGCATATTGCTAATTCCTGCCTAACCATCCCTGTATACACTAGCATAGATAAAGAGCTCTTTAGAAATAGTATTATGCTAATGAACATGGAGACTAGTCCCCTGGGCATTAGTTTCCCTGGCTAGTCAGCTCCATTAGCATGTTAGTACGTTCCTGTGGGTGTGCTAACATGCGAATTAATGTGCAGCATCATAGGATGATCTCACTCAGCTCTCCGCTGCCATTGCGTCCGACAATGGATTTCAGCTCAGAGCGCATGACCCCGGGAATTCGGTCATGCGCACTACTTCAATTTGAAGCCAGGACGCGTACACCAGGCTTCATAGTGCACATGACCAAAACTCCGGGGTCATGCACACTGAGCCGAAGTCCAGCGTCGGTCGCGATGGCAGCGGAGAGGTGAGTGAGATCATCCTATGACGCTGCATATTCATTAGCATGTTAGCATGCCCACAGGGTCGTACTAACATTCTAATGGGGTGACTGGCCCTGGGGAACTAATGTCCAGGGGACTAGTCCCATCGCTCATTAGCATATGGTAAAAGATCTTTAGAAATATTTCTAAAAATCTCTTTATCTATGCTAGTGTATACAGGGACGGTTAGGCAGGGATTAGCAATATGCACCCAGAACTGCTAGTGGTTCTGGGTGCATATTGGACCTGACAGGTTCCTTTTAACAGTTTGTAATTAATATATATTTTGTTCTAGCACTCTCTTTTTACAATTGGTGCACCTACTTCACATGACAGGTTTAGGGAGAGTAGGCCATGTGCATGTGTAGCCGCAGGCTGCAATATTTACTCACTGCTGTGACCAGCAATAGAAAAATTCCCATTGTTATGAAGTAGCTTAATTTTTTCTGAAAATAAGTTACTTTTTGTAATATGACTACTAAAGGTTAATGCTTTACTGAAGAATTGCTAATTTGATCCTAAAAAGAAATTTATTGCATACATTGTCACTTAACAATGGATGTTAAAAGCTGATGTAGCTAGATGGAAAAGGGATGATTTCTCATATCTTTATACTAATTCCCCACAGATTCTGGCCAATTCAGATCCACAAAAATAGATGAGAATAAGACATTCAGTGAGTTTAGGGCTACAGTTACACAAATGTCTTTTTTATCATGTGCGTTCAATGTGGAAAGTATATGTGAAAGCACAAAGACCAATGTTAATGATTTATTAAGTTCACATGAACAATTTTCCATGTAAACTAATATGGAAAAAGAAATCACAAAATTTTCTAGTTTTATCCATTTTTAGAATGACTCTTGCCATGTAGATCTTACTATGTGCAGACTTAAATGTTTGGCCACGCCAAGGGTTCACAAAGTGCCTGAGCTTTGTTTGAACAGTCATTCTGTTTTGACAAACTCCCTTTAAGGTTTTATTCACACGTGTTTTTTCACTGATGGCACACAGACAGATTGTATTCTTTAGGTCATTTAATATGTTATATTTTACACTAATACGCAATACACGTGGGTGCCATCCATGTTGCATATGTGCTGTTACTAGAAAGAAGTTTGGTAGATATTTATTTTGCATACTTGTAAACCTGATGACACACAGATTCTAGAAAATGGACACAGACCACTAATTTCTGGAAAACAGATCCGCAATTGTGATTAATAATGTGATCAATAACAATTCTTTGTTTGTGGATGTGAATAATTATTGATGTGTGACTGAGGCCCTACTCAAAAATCTAAGAACTGCAGCAATATTAGTCTATATGGTGAATACCTTAAGTTACACATTATATATTTTTCTGGCCAGTATTTATTTTCCTTACTGAAGAAAGTAAATCACTAAAGTGTAATAGAACACAGTATTGTGATTAATTCCAACCCCCCCCCAAAAACAACCAACAACATGGCAAGCCATATAGACCAGGAAAATTAAGGTTATTTTTCAGCAAGGAATTATGCTCAAGCAAAGTACAAGCACTCGGTGAACATTCAAGCGAATATTTAAGTGCACCCTACTTGTTTTCCATCGACTGTATCTTCGCTTCGCCTCAGTTTTGATTGGTAGAGAAGGTCAGAGATAGATGAAACACAAGTAGGTGAGAAGGAGCACTTATATGTTTGGCCCCGCCATGATGCACTGAGTGCCTATAATTGGTTTGAGCACTCATTCTGTCCTGACAGAGTCCTTCAAAGTTTTATTCTCAAAAGTTGTTGTTTGTGTTTTTTTCACTGACGCCACACAGGCATGTTATATTCTTTAGGTCATTTAGTATGTCAGATTTTATTTGGTCATTGATAGTCTGCATTAAACAACAGAGATGCAACCTTTTTTGGCCCAATGTGCAAACTTGGCCATATATCCACTGGATATTGGGAAAACGAAAACATTTATAAAAGCATGTTGAAAGCAACATGAATTTGAAGCTTTTTTTTTCAGCCTTTTTTACAATCATATTTTGCTTTCTTACACTTGTAACATTTATTTTTTCTGCCATTTTTAAGCCATAAGGTAGGGGCGCATGGTGTGTTTTAGATGCCTTCATACCCACCAAGTTTTGCCAAAGGGAAACACTGCAGGACACGCCGGCATCTTCAATCTTGAAACTAACTTTTTCTGACGTTTTCTTGTTTGCATTTTTGCTGTTTTTGCCAGCAGCCTATTTTTTTTTTTTTACGTTATGATATGAACTATAGAGCGGAAGTAGTTTGATGAATGATCAGGTCATTTCTTTAAACCGCTTCACATATTTGGAAATCTATAGCAGTTATAAGAAGTTCAAAACACAATAAGTTAGTTTGACATTTTCATTCTTTTCATCGTTTCTGTAGCAATTTTTTAGGTAAATTGCTGAGGGGACATACCTGAAAAAAAAATTGTGAACTCATACCCTTATAGAGAATTCTATGGTTAATGTGCAAAAAAATTCCATACCCAAAGCTTTGAAAAAGATGTCAAAATTGCGCTAATTAAAATACTGAGTGTGTTGACTTTTCAATAAGTGGCATAAATTTCCCATAATTGCCCTGACGAAGTGCGCTTCTTAGAATGGCCTTGGATTATTTAGTGCACGGTACATACCGTAAATGTTGTGACTAATGACGAGCGAGCACAAAAGTGCTAAAGTGGATACGTACGTTGGATGCTCTGACAGGTCGACTCAAGTAACGAGTTTGGGTCTCCGCTCTCATACAGCCAGTCATAAACAGAGTTTTTCCACGGAGGTGGGGGGGGTTGTGAGTGGATTTTTTTTTGTTTTTTTTCCACACACAGCATATCAATACATTGTTTTTACCTACAGTGAGAGCCATTCAGAGACTTCAAGTGGCTCCCACTCAGGTGCCAGTCATTCTCTGAAGGGAGCCAACTCTTTGTGTCAGATCTTTCATGAACAACACATCCGAGCACCTAATATACTTGGCCGAACACTGAGAGTAAATGAACACCCCAATACTTGATCAAGTATAGGGCAGTGGCGCGCACACTCACCCATCATTAGTTGTGATGTCTCCAAGAACCCATGGCTACATTTTTGAAAGGACGACATTTGGGGAAAGTGTCACCACCTGGGGAACCATCCATATCAATTCTGTTGCTTAAGTAGCGGATTGATAAAAAAAGTCTCTCAAATATGTTCCGTGTAAAAAATACAACGATATTAAACCCCAATGTCTTTATCACTAAATATCATAAAATGTAGGTGTGGAGACATACTAACAAATAATAGTACTCAAAATTTTATTTAATCCATATTAAAAGACAATTAAAAAACAGGGAATATCACCAGTGTGGGAGACATGATCACAAGACCATAAAAAACATACCTAACATTCAAAATATCAATATCATAGATAATAATATAGTACAAAGAAAATTCAGGTATCCATAAATAAATACGTTAGCACTTGCTAACTTCTACTGTACTAATACAAAAAAAGTGAATAAATATTTTCTAGAAAAATGCAGTCCATAGACACCTATATGTGTAGGAGCCTACTGATAAAGGGCTTGATATGTAAATAGCTCCAGTTAAAGCAATACAGGGTGAGCGGATCTCCATAGGGTTAGTACCTGTGCATAAACAATAGAAGAATCACTATCACAGTGTCAGGAGAGACAAAATTCTTATAGAAATACCCAACCTAAATTACTACACAGAAGAAGCTAAGTAGGTGTAAAACCAGTTTATCAAGTTATCGTTCCATTAAGGGTATGTGTGTGCGCTGCAGATAATGTGCAAAAATATTCTGTACCAAAAAATGCACCTTGTGGCAGAAAAACGCACTAAAAAAGACGTGTTTTCGTTTTTGTGCTTTTGTTTTTTATCAACCTATATTTCATTAGGCATAACATTTTATTTTTCCTTTCACATAGCCAGCCGTATGAGGGCTTTTTTTTGCGGGATGATTTGTACTTTTCAATGACACCATGCATTTTATCATGTTATGTACTGGAAATAGGGCAAATTAGCAAAAAAAAGCGATATTCCCCAGTTGTATTTTATTTACAACATTTTCTTTACTGTAAAACTGACCAGACAATATTATTCTCCAGGTCTTTATGATTATGGAGATACCAACCATGCATAGTTTATGTTTTACTTAGAGATGACAATACAAATACATTTTATTTAACACATGCAAAGAGCCAAAATGCAAGTTAAAAACATTTAAAATGGCAAAAAAGGCTAAAAAAAATGCATCCCAGTTACTTACTTATAATAAAGTGCTAAAGAAAGTGACCTCCATAGTTAACAGCCCCAAATAAAAAAGATAAAACACTGACAACAAGCAACAGAGGTGTGGATAACACCCCCCTAAGAAGAGAGAGTAAACTGGAAAGTGTAGAAAAAAGTATTTTCAGCTTACCAGGATATATGGTCCCCGGAAAAATTTGCGGTGCACGGATCCTCCAGCATAGCCCAGTCTGGAACCAACAGTAAGTCAATGAGGGGAGGAGGGGGGCAGGGAAAAATGGAATCCTTTATTATTCATAGGTATTACCCATGAATAAGGACATGTTTTTAACCTCCTGTCCGAAACGCGTAAGGATATTATGATACCCCTTTTCCCCCTTTTGCGGTTTTCATATTTTTAACTTATATGTCTCAATACATTTTTGATTTTTAGATAAAATAATTTTTGGTGCTGGATTCATTTCCAACAACCACCACTCCAGTGTTCTAGTGGTACATTGTGTTTGCTAACTCTGTTAGAAGGTTCATGGATGTTTAGAAATCCATTGAAAACCCTTGTACAGGTATGTTAGCACAGCTGAAAGCAGTTTTGCAGATTAGAGAAGCTATAAAACTGACCTTCCTTTAGCTAGTTGAGAATCTGGAGCATTATATTTGTTGGTTCCATTAAACTCTCAAAATGGCCAGAAAAAGAGAACTTTCATGTGAATCTCGAAGGTCTATTCTTGTTCTTAGAAATGAAGGATTTTCCATGCGAGAAATTGCCAAGAAACTGAAGATTTCCTACAATGGTGTGTACTACTCCCTTCAGAGGACAGCACAAACAGGCTCTAACCAGAGTAGAAAGAGAAGTAGGAGGCCCCGCTGCACAACTGAGCAACAAGAAAAGTACATTAGCGTCTCTAGTTTGAGAAATTGATGCCTCAAAGGTCCTCAACTGGCAGCTTTATTAAGTAGTACCCACAAAACGCCAGTGTCAACGTCTACAGTGAAGAGGCGACTCTGGCATGCTGGGCTTCAGGGCAGAGTGGCAAAGAAAAAGCCTTATCTGAGACTGTCTAATAAAAGGAAAAGATTAATATGGGCAAAAGAAAACAGACATTGGACAGAGGAAGATTGGAAAAAAGTTTTATGGACAGACAAATCGAAGTTTGAGGTGTTTGGATTTCACAGAAGAACATTTGTGAGATGGAGAACTACGGAAAAGATGCTGGAAGAGTGCCTGATGCCATCTGTCAAGCATGGTGGAGGTAATGTGATGGTCTAGGGTTGCTTTGGTGCTGGTAAAGTGGGAGATTTGTACAAGGTAAAAGGGATTTTGAATAAGGAAGGCTATCACTCTATTTTGCAATGCCATGCCATACCCTGTGGACAGCGCTTGATTGGAGCCAATTTCATCCTACAACAGGACAATGACCCAAAGCAAACTTCCAAATTATGCATGAACTATTTAGGGAAGAAGCAGGTAACTGGTATTCTATCTGTAATGAAGTGGTCAGTCCAGTCATCAGATCTCAACCCTATTGAGCTGTTGTGGGAGCAGCTTGACCGTATGGTAAGCAAAAAGTGCACATCAAACCAATTTAACTTGTGGGAGGAGCTTCTGGAAGCATGGGGGGAAATATCTCCAGATTACCTCAGTAAAGTAACAGCTAGAATGTCAAAGGTCTGCCAAGCTGGAATTGCTGCAAAGGAAGCATTCTTTGACAAAAGCAAAGTTTGAAGGAGAAAATTATTATTTCAAGTAAAAATCATTATTTCTAACCTAGTCAATGTCTGGACTATATTTTCTATTCAGTATTTAACTCATTTCATAAATAAAAGTATGATTTTTCATGGAAAAGACAAAATTGTCCGGGTGACCCCAAACCTTTGAAGTAAACTCTATATATATTTGTGTATATTGTGTGTGTGTGTGTGTATGTATGTATATATATATATATATATATATATATATATATATATATATATATATTTATTTACATACATATATATATATATATATATATATATATATATATATCTGTGTGTGTGTGTGTGTGTGTAACTCCACACTAGAAACAAAGATACAGCAGATCAATGAATCAAGTGGCGGTTGCAATTATATAAATAATACACCAGATATTGAGGTCTATGAAGTGCCTATGAGCAGATGGAGGGCTGAATGGAGGAAAGGGGTTGCAGCCCCACATGTATCACCATTAATATGTGGCTTGCTCAAGGGCAGAGAGGAAAATGAGTATTGCTCAGAAAGCTTGGTTAGTATTTATAGCTGTAGATGTTCATGATAGGTGCTAGTGATGTATTGCGAAGAAAGAGATGCTGTATGTCATAGCGCCGGTCGCCAACTTGGCTCCGCAATCCGAAGTATGGGAGATCAGTGACCTTGTTGATTATGTGCATGTGCTGGTAAGTGCTGACAGAGCCAGAATACACGCACGTATATTGCATTGAAATGCCCAATACAGTGTTGCGCATGTCAATGATCACTCACTAATGGCTACATTCAATAAGCGCACAGAAAAAGAGCATATATATAGTGAGGTGTAATCAAATACTAATTATCATACTCAGCTCAATAATAGTGGCCCTAAAAGCATATAAAGTTGTGAGCTTATATATTAGGACTCAGTTATGAAAGAGGGGAGAAGTCAATATGTGAAAAAATATGAAGTGAGGGCAGTCACAAATGGTTTCAAAATTCGATCATTGTATATACCAACATTTTGACAAAGGCCTCCCACCCCCAAAACTATAGGTCTTCCCTTCAGGGGTGAGAGGCCCTTGTTGACCATGGGAAGCAATAAAAAGTGGCCAGTACTGGATGGGTAGGAATAAAAAACCTAATTCATTTTTGTCAATGAGTTTCTGCTCCAATCCCTCCTTAAGGATTTCCTTAAGCTGGATCCTGAAGGAATAGAGAGGATTGGTTGTCAACCTGGAATAATTATTCCCGTCATTCAATAAAGTATAGCACATTTCTTTATACTGAATGGTGTCCAATACCACTATTGTTATGGTCAAGAGACCGCAAAAGATCTTGCCAAAAAAAAACATAAAAAATGATAGAAGATAATGCACAAGAGTAGTTGGAATCTTAGCTGGCTGCAATCCACTAACTGCACGAACACAACTAGAAGTAACAGTGGAGCATTCCTAACAAACCTAGATGCCTCGGCACCGCTGGAGAACTAACTAACCTCAAAGATGAAATGAGGAATCCTGATTTGACTCAGAATAGCCCCAAAGGAAAGAAACAAGCCCCCAACATATAACGACGGTGATATTGTTAACCAACAAGGTAGAGAGGGTCCTGCACCACTGCATGCCACTTAGCAGTAACACACGTGTGCTCACGGAGGGCTGCAAATTACCGTGTCCTGAGCAGGGGTGCTCGTCCAGAAGGAGAGTCCAAGTGCAGATGAGAGGAAGAGAGGAATGAAGGACCGCACTTCGTCCGCTGTGCAGGAAAATCAGTTTATTGAATGGTGCAGGGTAAAAGGGTGGAGACGCGCTGTGAGCAGGCTCCTAAGCAGGGTACGACGGCCGTTTCGCCTAATTAATTAGGCTTCCACGGGTCCATATGTGGAGCTATAGCATCACCCCTTATATAGGAGTGCTCACAGGTGCGTCGCAAGCCACATAAAAACATGCAAGGAGAATGTAAAATACATATAACACATGGGACATTCCATGCAATAGTACAGTATGATAAAAACAAAGATTTTGCAAAACAATTATATCAAAAAAAGAACACAGAAAAATATATACAGAATATACAGAGGCATAAACATAGGGAGGACCTACAGAAAAACTGACAGATCCACATGATCATTTAAACCCAATGCCCCTTGTGCTCCATAATTAATAATCAGCTTGGCCTCAACTTGTAGCAAAAGTTGCTGAAGGTTGCCCCCCTTAGATGGGAGAGCGACCCTCTGCAGGCCGGCAAAGCGCAAGACATTAAGGTTACCATTATGATGTTCACGGATATGAGAAATCAGTCTGGGAGAACCTTTGCCCGACGTTATAGAATTGTAGTGCTCTCTAAATCTAATGTATAAACACCTCATTGTTTTGCCTATGTAAAACCTGCCACATGGGAAGAGAATCACATAGACAATGAATTTGGTTTTACATGAAATAAACTGGTGGACGGAATGCAAATGCGAACCAACCTGTAGGGATTTGCCAGTGAGATGTAAGTTGCAAAACCTGCAACTGCCACAATGGTAGTTACCCGGTGGGCAGCATCTATCAAGCCACACAGAGGGGCTGGTAAGTCTATTTCTCACTAGTTTATCCCATAGGTTACCGCATCGTCTGAACGTGACCAAAGGATTAGCTTTGGTAATTTCAACCAAGGTAGGATCTCTTTCCAGGATGTGCCAATGCCTACATAAAGTTCTCCTTATGACATGTTCCAAAGGCCCAAACCTAAAGCTGAACACAAATCTGTTCAAATCATCACCCTTTCTTTCAGAGCGGCCTTTATGGTTAGATCGATGGACATCAACCCTTACCCTAGCCCTCTCAAAAGCAGAATTAATCAGCTCATCAGGATAACCCCTTTGCTGAAGTCTTTCCTTTAATTCCATTGACTGCTGGAGAAAAGTTTCCTCAGAGCTGTTTGCCTTACGTTGTTACGGTTGCTGCGAGCACTGGAGACTATGTCCAGATTTCTTGCTACTGCACATGTGCGAGCGCTGGAGACTAAGTCCAGATTTCTTGCTACTGCACATGTGCGAGCGCTGGAGACTAAGTCCAGATTTCTTGCTACTGCACATGTGCGAGCGCTGGAGACTAAGTCCAGATTTCTTGCTACTGCACACGTGCGAGCGCCGGAGACTAAGTCCAATCTTGGAGCCATTGCACATGTGCGGGTGACATCATCGCTGACACGAGGTCACATGTCTCTGACACCTTCTATGCCGATTGGTCGCTGGTCATGTGCTTGTGACGTCTTGCTCGGTGATAGGCCAGCATGACGTCACTCCTGTCGTTCTGGCAGCGGATTGGCTCTGGTGTCCTCCATCTTGGATGAGGCACAGAGTCTATATAAGACCCTGACACACGCCGCATGGTGCTCAGTCCTCTTGGTTCATGCATATGAGTAGACGCTCTGTGCGCGCTCCTCTAGGCATTCCTCTGTCTATGCTAGGTGAGCTCTACCGGCAGGGTAGCGTTCTTATACCTTACAGCTTCGGCTGCTGTCCGTATCCTTACCTCTTAGGGGAGCGGACATAGGCAGGTGCCTGAGGCACATGGTCTGGCTGGGCCTTGTGATTCTACTCGTAGGTGGACGTTGCCGCTAGGGTAACGTTCCTTATACTGCGTCTGGCAGTTGTTCGTATCCTCGCACACTAGGGGAGCGAACAGAGGTAGGAGCTTTGTGCGGCTTACGCTGCTGTTCGTCTCTTTTGCACCACTAGAAGAGCGGACCTAGGCAGGTGCCATATCTAGTGGTTCGTGTCCTCGCACACTAGTAGAGCGAACGCAGGTAGGAGCTTTGTGCGGCTTACGCTGCTGTTCGTCTCTTTTGCACCACTAGAAGAGCGGACCTAGGTAGGTGCCATTTCGCACACATTGCCTTTGTCTCTGTGATTATTAACAGAGATCATTCCACACACCCTCCAAGTAAGGGAGGAATTGCTTTACTTACTTATTATATCCTTCTGTGAGTTAACAGAGGTATTGCACTCTGCCATAGTCTGCAGCAAAGTCTTTGCACAGTGGACCCTGACTGTCTGATACTCCTTTCGGTTATTATCAGACAGCCCCCCGTAACATACGTCCCCGCAAAAACTGACTATACGTCTTAGTATGAAGGTGGTGTGCGCTTTGAAAATGCAAGAGTGAGTTGGATGCCGTCGGTTTCCTAAACAATTGAGTGTGAACATTGCCATCCCTGATGTCCAAAAAATTGAGGGTATCGCCACCAAAAGAGGAAGTGAAAGACATATTCATTGTATTAAAGTTGTTAAGATGTGACACAAAATGAGAGAATAAATCCTCCGTGCCATCCCATATAATGAATATGTTGTCCACATACCTCAAATAGGGGCAGATATACAGTTAGGTCCAGAAATATTTGGACAGTGACACAATTTTCGCGAGTTGGGCTCTGCATGCCACCACATTGGATTTGAAATGAAACCTCTACAACAGAATTCAAGTGCAGATTGTAACGTTTAATTTGAAGGTTTGAACAAAAATATCTGATAGAAATTGTAGGAATTGTACACATTTCTTTACAAACACTCCACATTTTAGGAGGTCAAAAGTAATTGGACAAATAAACCAAACCCAAACAAAATATTTTTATTTTCAATATTTTGTTGCGAATCCTTTGGAGGCCATCACTGCCTTAAGTCTGGAACCCATGGACATCACCAAACGCTGGGTTTCCTCCTTCTTAATGCTTTGCCAGGCCTTTACAGCCGCAGCCTTCAGGTCTTGCTTGTTTGTGGGTCTTTCCGTCTTAAGTCTGGATTTGAGCAAGTGAAATGCATGCTCAATTGGGTTAAGATCTGGTGATTGACTTGGCCATTGCAGAATGTTCCACTTTTTTGCACTCATGAACTCCTGGGTAGCTTTGGCTGTATGCTTGGGGTCATTGTCCATCTGTACTATGAAGCGCCGTCCGATGAACTTTGCGGCATTTGGCTGAATCTGGGCTGAAAGTATATCCCGGTACACTTCAGAATTCATCCGGCTACTCTTGTCTGCTGTTATGTCATCAATAAACACAAGTGACCCAGTGCCATTGAAAGCCATGCATGCCCATGCCATCACGTTGCCTCCACCATGTTTTAGAGAGGATGTGGTGTGCCTTGGATCATGTGCCGTTCCCTTTCTTCTCCAAACTTTTTTCTTCCCATCATTCTGGTACAGGTTGATCTTTGTCTCATCTGTCCATAGAATACTTTTCCAGAACTGAGCTGGCTTCATGAGGTGTTTTTCAGCAAATTTAACTCTGGCCTGTCTATTTTTGGAATTGATGAATGGTTTGCATCTAGATGTGAACCCTTTGTATTTACTTTCATGGAGTCTTCTCTTTACTGTTGACTTGGAGACAGATACACCTACTTCACTGAGAGTGTTCTGGACTTCAGTTGATGTTGTGAACGGGTTCTTCTTCACCAAAGAAAGTATGCGGCGATCATCCACCACTGTTGTCATCCGTGGACGCCCAGGCCTTTTTGAGTTCCCAAGCTCACCAGTCAATTCCTTTTTTCTCAGAATGTACCCGACTGTTGATTTTGCTACTCCAAGCATGTCTGCTATCTCTCTGATGGATGTTTTCTTTTTTTTCAGCCTCAGGATGTTCTGCTTCACCTCAATTGAGAGTTCCTTAGACCGCATGTTGTCTGGTCACAGCAACAGCTTCCAAATGCAAAACCACACACCTGTAATCAACCCCAGACCTTTTAAGTACTTCATTGATTACAGGTTAACGAGGGAGATGCCTTCAGAGTTAATTGCAGCCCTTAGAGTCCCTTGTCCAATTACTTTTGGTCCCTTGAAAAAGAGGAGGCTATGCATTACAGAGCTATGATTCCTAAACCCTTTCTCCGATTTGGATGTGAAAACTCTCATATTGCAGCTGGGAGTGTGCACTTTCAGCCCATATTATATATATAATTGTATTTCTGAACATGTTTTTGTAAACAGCTAAAATAACAAAACTTGTGTCACTGTCCAAATATTTCTGGACCTAACTGTACCTCAAAAAAGGGTTGGTATCTGAAAACACATACTTGCTTTCGAAAGATCCCAGGAATATATTGGCCATGGCACATGAGACAGGGGTACCCATAGCGGTACCCCCGCACTGCAGGTACCAACGGTCCAAAAAAGTAAAAGCGTTCCTGGAAAGAACGAAATCAAGGGACTCCTCCATGAAATCGCAATAGCGGGCATCCTTCCCACTCTGTGCCACCATTTCCTTAACAGCTTGCACCCCCAAACGCTGGGGAATGCGGGTATACAAGCTCCCCACGTCGATAGATGTTAATTGGAAGCCTTGCTGCCATGTTATACCTTTAAGCAATGCCAAGAAGTCACCAGTATCCTGAACATAAGAGGGGATATGACTAAGAATGGGTCTTAGTAGCCAGTCCAAATAGTGTGATAAAGGCTCGGTTAAAGAGCCAATACCAGCCACTATTGGACGGCCAGGAGGATTATCCCTACTCTTGTGGATTTTGGGTATACAATACCAGCAAGGCTTCGTGGTGTAAGGAGGAATCAACCCAGATAACAGGGTATAGGTAGATTTGTCAGACAACTGCCTTAGACATTCTTGGATATATTGTTGATATCTTCTGATGATGATACCTCCTGATGAAGATATCATTGTTGAAACATATGTTGAGGTGACCAGACGTGGCAGGACTACTCTCTGTGTAAGTTGCTTTAACCTTTCATTGGACAACTGTTACTATATATTTGCAGGGTGATTTATGCAATGGCTCTCTTTATGCACTTTGCTAAATATATTATCTCTCTAAAGTATTTATACTAAGCCTTGCACACTTTAACCTGCAATATATAGTCATACAAGTTGAGCACTGGTTGTGTACTGTTTTATAATGCACTAACTAAAATACCACATTTTATTTACAAATATATGTGCTATAATTACCTTTATATCCCTGTATGACTATACATCTTCAATTAAATGATTTATATCACCACAGTTTGTCCCTAGACCTATATAAAATAGGGTTGCAACCTTAGGCTCATTGACCTACTTTTGCACACTAATACAACTATTGTGCTATATTGGTATGCCATATATGGTCATGTCCGTAGAATTGTACAATTAACCTGCCACCTACTGGTTTCTAGCAGTACTGTATCTGTTTTTTATGTCTATGGTTGTATTTTGTATGTCAAATTTTTCTAATAAAGTATCCAACATTTTTAGCCGAATACTGCTTGGGAAATTATTTATGTTATATATGCTGTACTAGTTTATAGGCTATTGCTCTTGATTAAGAGGCATTTGTACTTACTGGTAAAACAGAAGTATCCACACTAGGGCTAGACCCATGATGGGGTTCGTTCAGGCTAAGGAGTACCTCAGCGCCCCGGACCACATCTGCGTCAAAAGCATCTGTGACATCAAATAGGTCACTACTCAAGGTGCACGGGATATGCCCCTCCGGGATAGATCCCGAACCGCCCGGTGCAGATTGAAAGTGTTTGTACAAATGGATCTTTCTGATAGCTTTGAACAGATCCACACTGAATTCAGCAAAATTAATAGGTTCAGGGACACAAAATTTCAGACCCTTGGAAAGTACAGAAATCATGTCAGGAGATAAAGAATGAGAGGAAAGGTTGATGATCGTGCTCATGCTGGACTGAGAATCAGAGGGACTATTCAATTCCGCCAGGACACAGATTTCCTCTTGCGCCCTCTGCCCCGTGCGTTTCTTCCTGCCCCCCCCGTCGGGTGCGTTTTCTAAAGGGACAGTGGCTCTAA
The DNA here is from genome assembly GCF_048569485.1 of Anomaloglossus baeobatrachus. Lineage (NCBI taxonomy): Eukaryota > Metazoa > Chordata > Amphibia > Anura > Aromobatidae > Anomaloglossus > Anomaloglossus baeobatrachus. The sequence continues at coordinate 549,253,328 of NC_134353.1, read as the reverse complement.
TTGCACCTGAATTAGTCCCAGAGGGGCCTGCGACCACATCTCGGAGCCATTAGACTCCGAGTCGGTGGTCCAGTATCCCCTATTGGCACCAAACGTGCCCTTCTTCTTGATATAGGATCTTTGTCTATAATTTTTGGTGTTATCTTTAGCCCAACAGAAAACCTGCTTCCTCTCATAGTCCCTCTTATCTCTAAGAAATTTCTCTTTTTTTATTTTTAATCTCAGTCTGCACACTCACCAACCTTTTGTCAAGTTTCAAACAAAATACATTCCAATCATCATTGGACATTCTTAATCGAGTATCCTGTTTTAAAGCATCCAATTCAGAGTTCAGAACAGCATAGTTCTCCTTGTTTATCCAAAACAAGGTGTAACAGTTTTTTAGAGCATTCCAGTTGTATATTTTCCCATTGCTGAGTAAACGCAGTGTCCTCCTGGAAATGTGAAAGAGTCTTAATAATCCGTAATCCACGTGGGACACGGTCACATTCAACATATGATTGCAAAGACTGAATCATCCAAAATAATCTTACTTCCTTTTCTGCCAGAGTCTGTATCCGATATTCCAATGTTTTCACTCCTAAAACTTCCGTATCCTTTTTACCTTAACCTCGTCTGCATCCAAATCATGAGTCATTTGTTAGTATGCATACTATTCTTCCATACAGACCAGAGAAATGACACGGATCTGCATAGAAAATATGACTGGTTTATTGCGGAAGTTAAGACAAATTTAAAAGAACTAGTTGGCTAGGAGCCAAGAATACGTAACACGTCTCCTATTGGATAAAATAGCTTATCCTGTGATATACAGTAAACTGTAATATACAATGCATTTCCTCATTTATATTAAGCTATGTCAGCATGATTCACTTGTCACATGAAAGTCCAGACTTTCTGGTGAGTCTTATGATGTCTGCTAGATGCAGATATAGGTGTGGTACACAGTTCAAACACTATCTTAAATCCTGGTTTTTGGATATCTTCATATAACTCTTAATACTCATAATAGTTCATAATCATGTCCATAACATTATAAGAAAAAAAAACAACACACAGATGGAAAGTATAGGGTTAAGCAAAGTGAGACCCTGCTAGCTAGATACAAAAGGATAGGATAGATTTGCTGGTTGCAACCAGCAAAAACCCTAAAAAAATACCAACACTTGATAATCAAAAATTCCTATGAAAGCTCACACGATCTTTCCTCCCACTTTATCAGGAACTCTTGTGAAAATACATGACATACAAAAAATACAAACTCTAGATCAGACTGGGAGCAAAACTCCCTTTCTTACTGGGAATACAAATACTTACAGGCATAGCTGCAGACCAGCATGACATGGAATTAAAACTGATGCAAAGGAATGAAAAAACCGCTGCAGAAATCATTCCTGAAGAGTCCAAAAAAAGCATAAAAAAATGCAAAAACAGAACCTACAGGGAAAGGCAAAAGCCTCAAAGCTGGAGGGCAAAGTGCAGTACATTTTCTCATGGAACAGAAACAATTATCACTGGCAAAGGCTAGACAGAAACTGCCTTCCTTTATTCCCTCAGGCTGGATTCCATAGGCTTCCTTGAACAGCAATCATACCCTGCACCTGCCTGAGCGACAGATGCAGAATCAGTCTCACTACCAGCATTAGCTACCAGAGGGAGCCCAGAAATACTCTTGGGAACAGCACCATCTCTGATGATATTCACAACAGTACCCCCCCTTGAGGAGGGGTCACCGAACCCTCACCAGAGCCACCAGGCCTCTCAGGATGGGCATGATGGAAGGCACAAATCAATCTGTCAGCATGAATGTCTGAAGTGAATAACCAAGAATTGTCCTCCTGGCTGTAACCTTTCCACTTAACAAGGTACTGAAGCTTCCATCTATTAAGACGGGAATCCAAAATTTTCTCCCCTTCATACTCCAGATCACCTTCTTCCAACACAGGGTGAGGAGGTGCAGCAGTAAGAACTGGAGGTTCAACATGTCTCTTCAACAGAAACTTGTGAAAAACGTTATGAATCCTAAAAGTCTGGAGAAGAACTAAACGCAAAGATACAGGATTAATGATTTCTAAAATTTTGTAAGGACCAATAAATCTTGGCTTGAATTTAGTAGAAGAAACTCTCATAGGAATATTTTTAGAAGAAAGCCAAACCATGTCCCCCACTTTAAACCGGGGACCAATAGTCCTATGCCGGTTGGCAAACCTTTGAGCATTCTCCTGGGATAAAAATTATTTTTCTATTTTTTTTTTTATTCTCCTTGGAAATGATGTGGGAAATCTACAATGTCAATTTTTGGGTGCAGGAAACACAGATTGAGTGAAGGAGGACACAAAGGGAAGCATGTCCTTCCAACCCTACTGCTGTACAAGCAACTATCTACAGCTTCTCCATCCAATACAAGCAAGGAAGCCAACACCAGAACGCTGATGGATTGTCCCGGCAAGAAGAACCATAGACTATCCACAGCTGAGCAACATGGACTTAAGTGAGATGGCCAGAGGTCTGTGTAGACCTCATGGCATACTCACTTATTCAGAAGGAGGGAGAGGTTGTGATGGTGGAATATGGTGGATTGTATACCATTTTTTGTGGGTTAATGTTTGGGCGTGGTTCACTGTCCATTCTGTGTTCCTTGTGTGTACATTGTTCCATTTGCAGGTTTAATTCCACCCCTGCCAGGCTTTTGTTCTTAAGTCGGGGGAGGGGGCGTGAGATCCACCTAAACTCTTTGCTTACCTGGGGGAATGTGTCAGTCTGTTTGAGAGCCTCAGGAGAGAAGGCTTGATCCTATGGGAGAAGCTGCGGCTTCTCAGAGACCTGGACATTTATCGCTGGACTAATTTTACCCTCTGTTTTGTGGATTATGTTATGGACCATTTGATTTGCTTGGAATAAATGCTCTTTGGATTGTACAGCCATCTTTCGCTCCGTTGATTGTGTGATATGGGAGCAGGACCCCGTGACAGCCCCCCTAAGGTCAACTTTAGTAAACCATTTACCACCCTTTACTCTAGAAAACAAGTCTGACATCAGAGGCAATGGATACTGATATTTCACAGTGATTTTATTAAGCAGGCGATAATCAATGCAGGGTCTTAATGATCCATCCTTCTTGGCCACAAAGAAAAAGCCCGCACCAAAGGGCAAAGATGACGGTCTAATATGACCTTTCTCCAATGACTCCTTAATATAATTCCTCATAGCATCATGTTCAGGCACCAACAAATTGAAAATCCTTCCTTTAGGAAATTTGGATCCTGGCAATAATTCAATAGCACAATCATATTCCCTATGGGGAGGTAAAAAAATCAGATTTAGTCTCATTAAACACATCAATGAAATCAGACAAAAATTCAGGTACTCCATCTACTTTATAAGAAATAGACGAAACAGAGAGGTCATTATGCATACATTAGCAACCCCAACTAACAAACAACAGACAAAGATCTCCAATCTAGGACCCAATTATGGGTCTGCAACAAGGGAATCCCAACACCAAATCATCACGTAAGTTATGTAATACCAAAAACTCGCATTCTTCTTGATGACCTGGTTCAACCCTCATAGTTACCAGAATCGTAAACTGTGGCTTATTCTAAGCAAGAGGAGTAGCATCAATCCCCCTTAAAAGAACAGGAGTTTGAAGAGGCACCAAAGAAAAGCCACACCTTTTAGCAAATCCAAAATCAATCAAGTTCAAAGTGGCCCCTGAATCAAGAGAGGCCATAGCAGAAAAAGGGATAGAGAAAAAAGCAGGGAAACAGACAACAGGAATTTAGTTTGCATGGTAGCCACCTTACATGAATGAGCAGATTTCCTCACTCACTTAGGCAGACAGCGATAGTATGAGAAGCATCCCTACAATAGAAACAAAGCTTATTTCTCACACTGCATAGGTTCATAAAACTGTTCCTTAAACAATACATCAGCTTGTAAAGTTTTACGCTTAGGCAAACGTCTATCAATCTGGATGGCCAATGTCATAGACTCATTAAGACCAGTAGGAATAGGAAATCCCACCATTACATCTTTCACAGTATCCGCTAGACGCTTCCTAAAGAGTGCCGCAAGAACATCATCATTCCACCTAGTGAGGACAGTCCACTTTCTAAACTTTTGACAAAATAATTCAGCTGAATCCTAACCCTGGAACAAGGCCAGCAAAGCCCTTTCAGCTTGATCAACAACATTAGATTCATCATACAACAAACCCAGAGCCTGAAAAAAAGAATCCACATTATAAAGAGCAGGAACTCCAGGAGCCAAAGAAAAGGCCCAATCCTGAGGATTACCGCGCAACAAGGAGATAACAATCTTAACCTCCTGCACAGAACTCCCTGAGGACTTAAGTTTTAATGCAAAAAATAATTTACAATTATTTTTAAAATTCAAAAATTTAGCTCTATCCCCCGAGAATAGCTCAGGAATAGGGATGTTAGGTTCTAACACAGGACTCTGAGTAATTTAAGCAGATATTCCTTGAAACTCAGCAGCAAGATGACTAACACAATCAGGTAACTGATCAATACTCATGATAACAAAAGTAGAGATGAGCGAACCGGTCCCGGTTCGGCTCGAGGTCGGTTCGCTGAACGGAGGTCCCGTTCGAGTTCGGCTCGTCGAACGTTCGACGAACCGAACTCGAACTGCATAGGAAACAATGGCAGGCAATCACAAACACATAAAAACACCTAGAAAACACCCTCAAAGGTGTCCAAAAGGTGACAAACAACTCAAACACATGGGAAAGTGACAAGTACATATACTCATGCGAAAACAAAAGAGCTGGACAAGGAAAAAGAGGATGACACAGATATATGAGTATATGCAAGGAAACATCGATTCCATTATTGTGCAACTTGAGCCCTGCTCATTTTAGGCTTCCAATCTGGATAAATTGCCTGAGCTCGCCACGTACGCCTTGGGGATCTTGTCGTGTCCTGCAGCCAGCGTTCTCTCGGAACCTGTCTTCAGTGCTGCTGGGGGTCTGCTGGCAGATAAGCACACGTGTCTGTCCACTGACAATGTGGACATGGCTCTCAGAGGACTTTTCTTCCCCTGGGTCAGCCAGGGGAGGCGAAAGACACGCGTATTTTTGAGAGTGCTTCATGCAAAGCATCTTTTTCATTTTGAAAAGGGGCATCAACTGATGTCAGTCAAGTGGGGTGTGTGTGGCCCAATTAGTGGCAATGAGGGAGACTGTGGTTGGAGTCCCCTCGCTGTGTTTCTAAAAGAACCAAAATGAACAAGTCATGGCTCTCAGAGGACTTTTCTTCCCCTGGGTCAGCCAGGGAACGGGAAAGGCACGCGTATTTTTGAGAGTGCTTCATGCAAAGCATCTTTTTCTTTTTCAAAAGGGGGAATCAACCGATGCCAGTCAAGTGGGGTGTGTGTGGCCCAGTTAGTGGCAACGAGGGAGACTGTGGTTGGAGTCCCCTCGCTGTGTTTCTAAAAGAACCAAGATGAACAAGTCATGGCTCTCAGAGGACTTTTCTTCCCCTGGGTCAGCCAGGGGACGGGAAAGGCACGCGTATTTTTGAGAGTGCTTCATGCAAAGCATCTTTTTCTTTTTCAAAAGGGGGGGTCAACCGATGCCAGTCAAGTGGGGTGTGTGTGGCCCAGTTAGTGGCAACGAGGGAGACTGTGGTTGGAGTCCCCTCGCTGTGTTTCTAAAAGAACCAAGATGAACAAGTCATGGCTCTCAGAGGACTTTTCTTCCCCTGGGTCAGCCAGGGGACGGGAAAGGCACGCGTATTTTTGAGAGTGCTTCATGCAAAGCATCTTTTTCTTTTTCAAAAGGGGGGGTCAACCGATGCCAGTCAAGTGGGGTGTGTGTGGCCCAGTTAGTGGCAACGAGGGAGACTGTGGTTGGAGTCCCCTCGCTGTGTTTCTAAAAGAACCAAGATGAACAAGTCATGGCTCTCAGAGGACTTTTCTTCCCCTGGGTCAGCCAGGGGACGGTAAAGGCATGCGTATTTTTGAGAGTGCTTCATGCAAAGCATCTTTTTCTTTTTCAAAAGGGGGGGTCAACCGATGCCAGTCAAGTGGGGTGTGTGTGGCCCAGTTAGTGGCAACGAGGGAGACTGTGGTTGGAGTCCCCTCGCTGTGTTTCTAAAAGAACCAAGATGAACAAGTCATGCCTCTCAGAGGACTTTTCTTCCCCTGGGTCAGCCAGGGGACGGGAAAGGCACGCATATTTTTGAGAGTGCTTCATGCAAAGCATCTTTTTCTTTTTCAAAAGGGGGGTCAACCGATGCCAGTCAAGTGGGGTGTGTGTGGCCCAGTTAGTGGCAACGAGGGAGACTGTGGTTGGAGTCCCCTCGCTGTGTTTCTAAAAGAACCAAGATGAACAAGTCATGGCTCTCAGAGGACTTTTCTTCCCCTGGGTCAGCCAGGGGACGGGAAAGGCACGCGTATTTTTGAGAGTGCTTCATGCAAAGCATCTTTTTCTTTTTCAAAAGGGGGGGTCAACCGATGCCAGTTAAGTGGGGTGTGTGTGGCCCAGTTAGTGGCAACGAGGGAGACTGTGGTTGGAGTCCCCTCGCTGTGTTTCTAAAAGAACCAAGATGAACAAGTCATGGCTCTCAGAGGACTTTTCTTCCCCTGGGTCAGTCAGGGGACGGGAAAGGCACGCGTATTTTTGAGAGTGCTTCATGCAAAGCATCTTTTTCTTTTTCAAAAAGGGGGGTCAACCGATGCCAGTCAAGTGGGGTGTGTGTGGCCCAGTTAGTGGCAACGAGGGAGACTGTGGTTGGAGTCCCCTCGCTGTGTTTCTAAAAGAACCAAGATGAACAAGTCATGGCTCTCAGAGGACTTTTCTTCCCCTGGGTCAGCCAGGGGACGGGAAAGGCACGCGTATTTTTGAGAGTGCTTCATGCAAAGCATCTTTTTCTTTTTCAAAAGGGGGGGTCAACCGATGCCAGTCAAGTGGGGTGTGTGTGGCCCAGTTAGTGGCAACGAGGGAGACTGTGGTTGGAGTCCCCTCGCTGTGTTTCTAAAAGAACCAAGATGAACAAGTCATGGCTCTCAGAGGACTTTTCTTGCCCTGGGTCAGCCAGGGGACGGGAAAGGCACGCGTATTTTTGAGAGTGCTTCATGCAAAGCATCTTTTTCTTTTTCAAAAGGGGGGGGTCAACCGATGCCAGTCAAGTGGGGTGTGTGTGGCCCAGTTAGTGGCAACGAGGGAGACTGTGGTTGGAGTCCCCTCGCTATGTTTTACATGATTTTCGAAGGGCATGACATGCCTAAGAGGTTGAGTTTCATCATCTGCAACTTGTTGGCAACAGAAAGGCTGCCTTTACACCCTTTTGAGACCGAGGATTTTCGAGACCTTATGCCCATTTCAGTGCCCCAAGAGCCGATGGCCAGTCGTCACTCCTTCTCCAAGAAAGGTCTGCCACAGTAGGTCGCACACAACCTCACCGATTCCTTGAGAAACTCTGTGTGTGACAGGGTGCATTTCAACACAGATACTTGGACCAGTAAGCATGGACAGGGGAGTTACATGTTGCTGACTGGGCACTGGGTAACTATGGTGAGGGATGGAGAAGGGTTTGCTGTACAAGTCTTGCCGTCCCCACGACTTGTGTGTCAATCCTTCCTCTGTATGTACAAGTTCCTCCACTGCTTCTGCCTCCTCAACCTCGTGTGGGTCCTCCACCTCGGCCCAAACCCTGTGTGGTCAGGCCACCCTTCCTTGTAACTGCGCCCAAGGAATCCCACACACCTCCTTTCTATGCTGGCAGCAGAGCTCAAGGCCATCAGGCGGTCAAATGTTTACTTTGAAATGTAGGGGAAATGTGAGACACCGCTGAGGAATTGTGGACGGTTAGCTCTGGAGAGTGAGACCGAGTTTCATCAATGGTTGTCTACAGTCAACCAGCAGGCAGGGTAGGTCGGGTGCGACAATGATGCAAACCAGTCTGCGACCCTTCTTCAGGGCAATGTGACACACGTGCCTTGTATGGCTCACGTGTTGAACCTGGTTGTCCAGCAATTTTTAAAACACTATCCCTGCCTACATGGCCTTCTGCAGAGGGCACGGTGTAACGCCTGCCTGGATCGACACACTCAGATGGGCTGTAAAGGATAGGCTAGAGGCAAGCCACTCACCAAGCTGGACACCCAGAACCCTGAAACCCTTTAACCCCTATACAGTGATTTGGAATTACACAGGGCCCAAGTTGATCAATACCTGTGGAAGGCTGCAGTTCCAGAGAATAGTAGTCATGCAGGGTCAAAAACATTAATTGAGGAAGAGGAACAGAATGGGATGGCCAGGACTTAATCTGAAAACAAGCAGAGGTGAAGTGCGGATCGGCCAACGAGGTACATAAACACCAAGCAGGAAACGTAGTCAGGTAACAAGCACACAAACTCATAAAGCTGAATTGGGGGTAGCAGTAACAAGAGGTTCATAGCTTTGTCTGGCAGTGGTCTGCAGACAGGAGGGGCCTAAAAAAGGGTGTGGTGTCTTCCCATTGGGACCAGAGTTCAAATTGATTGAGTGGACTACGTTGGTGACTTAACAGCCGTGTGCGGCAATGATGCAAACCTGTCTGCGGCCCTTCGTCAGGGCAATGTGACACACGGGCCTTGTATGGCTCACGTGTTGAATCTGATTCTCCAGCAATTTTTAAAATACCATCCCGGCCTGTTACGAGGGGGACCCGGGGAAGCGTGCCAAGATGGGAAATGGACAGCTTCCGCCGGTCAAGGTCCACTGTGCGGTGTAAGGGACCGCCGCTATGGTGGGTGAAGAGTGAGCGGGTTGCTGCTAGCGATCGTCTGGAATGTCACAGACGATCTATGTACACCGATCTGCCCTAACCCGTGAGGGTTGTATGGCACGGATCTCACGGCTCGGTGTACCTGTTGCACGGGGAAGCACAGAGGTGCCCACGCACGTGTGCCAGTGGAAGTCACGAGAATATGGCACGAGGGTAGCACAGAGGTGCCCACGCACGTGTGCTTTCAACAACCAGGTGAGTCCGGTGGAGACTCGAGGATCTCACCTGGGACAGGAACACGGCCTGTTGAAGGGGATACTGCCGGAGCAGCAAGGCAGGAACACGGCCTGCAAACGAGGTACTGCCGGAGCAGCAAGGGCCAAGCCCACAAGAGACAGTAATGCCTGAGCAGTGGCGTGGCAGGACGCTGCCAGACATCCAAACATAGAAGGACGGTCGCGCGCCGCCATGATGGCAGGGGGAGCTTTTAAGGAGGTGCAGCTCCACCCGAGGGCGGGCGCGAGGCGGAGATGACGGACTTGACCCAATCAGGGTCCACGACGTCCCAGCCTGGCCAGTCAGGATTCACCACGTCACCAGCCTTGTCATCAAGCCGTGTGACGTCAGTGAGCGAATCAGGACCCACCACGCATTGCACATGCTCACCCTCCTGCCTCTGGGAAATAGAGGCGGGATCCTCGGTCTCATAATGTGCAGAGATAACGGGAATCTCACTGCTTCCCTGAGCAGTAAACCTCTGCACATTGCGCAGCCTCGCAGACCTTCGGGGCTGCTGAGCAGGAGAGTCTGCGGCAGGCCAGGAATGGGAGACCGCTTCACTCCTTGTAACAGGAGAACCACTAGGTGTCACCCTTCTGCTGCCTCTCTGAGAAGGTCTCTCCTGCACACTGCGCAGTCTGGCAGACCTTCGGCGCTGCTGAGCAGGAGTGCTTGTGGCAGGCAAGGAATGGGAGACTGCCTCAGTCCTTGCCTCAGGAGAGCCACGAGATGTAACATTACCCCCCCGTCTAGGCCCCCCCCTGTCCGTGCTCGAAGGCCGCTATCAAACCCGGGGCGCGGATATGATCCTCCAACTCCCAGGATCTATGCTCCGGACCACGGCCGGCCCACTCCACGAGGTAGTACCTCTTGCCCTGTATGACTTTTGTCTCCACAAGTTTTGCCACCTCAGGGTCGTCGGACGGGGAGTTGGTTTGAGCCGGCAGGGACCCCGAGAATTTATTAAGTCGTACGGGTTTCAGGAGGGACACGTGAAAGGTGTTGGCTATAGCCCAGCGTGGAGGGAGCTGGAGTCGATATGCCACTGGGTTTACCTGCTGTAGTACTTTAAACGGACCCAGATACCTAGGGGCGAATTTGGCTGCCTGTACCCGTAGGTTAACATTCTTAGAGGACAGCCATACTAGGTCACCAGGGGCGAAGGATGGTGCAGGGTGGCGGCGAACATCAGCCGTTGTCACCATCCGGTCTTTAGCCCTTTTAAGAGCCTCTTGGGTGTCATCCCAGATCTCCCGGGCCTTGGTCGCCCAATCCTCCACTCTAGTATCGGGTGACGTAATGGGCATCGGAACCGGGATTCTGGGATGTTGTCCGTTATTGAGTAGGAACGGAGTCTGGCCAGAGGATTCATGGACCGAATTGTTAATGGCAAATTCGGCCCAAGGAAGGAGGTTAGCCCAGTTGTCGTGGTGCGCGGATATAAAATGGCGGAGGTAAGTTACCAAGGTCTGATTAGTCCTCTCCACTAGTCCATTGGTCTCGGGATGGTATGTGGAGGAGATGTTCAGCTCTATCTGCAGGAGCTTACAGAGCTCTCTCCAGAAGCGAGACGCGAACTGGGGACCCCGGTCGCTCACCACCTTGTCAGGCATGCCATGCAACCTAAATACATGCCGAATGAACAAGGTGGCGAGAGCACGTGACGTCGGGAGTCGTGGGAGAGGCACCAAGTGGACCATTTTAGAGAAGTGGTCCGTGATGACCCATACGACCCTGTGCCCTGCTGACTTGGGCAGATCTCCCAGGAAGTCCATCCCTACCACTTCCCAGGGACGATCCGGCACTGGCAGTGGGTGAAGAAGACCTGCCGGTCTCTGCCGGGACGGCTTATTCCGAGCACACGACATACAGGCTCCCACATACTCCTGTATGTCCTGGGGTAGTCTCGGCCACCAATAATGCCTGGTCACCAGGTCTCTGGTCCTTTTGACCCCGAAGTGACCCCCAACCTTGGAGGCATGGGCCCACGATAGCACCTCGTTCCGTAGTTCAGGGGGAACGAGGGTCTTGCCAGGTGGCACCTGGTCCAAAGAAGTGGGAGTGACCATCCTCAAGCTGTCCGGGGGTAGTATAAGACGAGGCTCCTCCTCGTCCTCCTCCAACACAACCATACAACGTGACAAGGCATCGGCCCGTACGTTCTTCTCACCGGCCAGGTGGCGGATAATAAAGCGGAACCGGGAGAAGAATAAAGACCAACGGGCCTGCCTTGGGTTCAGGCGTTGTGCTGTCTGGAGGTATGTGAGGTTTTTGTGGTCAGAAAATACCTCAAATGGATGCTTCGCACCCTCCAGGAGATGCCGCCATTCCTGGAATGCTAGTTTCATCGCCAGTAACTCCCTATCCCCTATGGAGTAGTTCCTCTCGGCCGGAGAAAAGGTCTTGGAGAAAAAGAAACAAGGATGCTTCCTTCCTCGTTCGTTTTTCTGGTACAGGACTGCACCTGCACCGACCGAAGAGGCGTCTACCTCCAGTAGGAAGGGTTTGGAGATGTCTGGACGATGAAGGATGGGAGCTCTGGAGAAGTGAGTTTTGAGAGTGTGGAATGCCTCTACCGTTTCTCGTGTCCATGCTTTGGGATTAGCGCCCTTGCGGGTAAGGGCAATGATGGGTGCTGCCACCGTCGAGAAGTTGGGAATGAACTGGCGATAATAATTGATAAACCCCAAGAATCGCTGGATCGCCTTCAGCGAGCGGGGCTCAGGCCAGTTCATCACTGTCTCCAACTTCCCCGGATCCATTGCTAACCCCTGACTGGACACGATGTACCCCAGGAACGGCAAGGATTCCCGTTCAAAAACGCACTTTTCCAGCTTAGCATATAGCGAATGGGTACGGAGCCTCTTAAGTACTCGGATGACATCCCTCCGATGGGTGGTAAGATCGGGGGAGAAGATAAGAATGTCATCCAGGTATGCAACCACGGAAAGATACAAATCCCGGAAAATGTCATTCACAAAGTCTTGAAATACGGCAGGGGCATTGCAGAGTCCGAAGGGCATTACTAGATACTCGTAGTGACCGTCCCTGGTGTTAAAGGCGGTCTTCCACTCATCGCCCTTTCGGACTCGCACTAGATTATACGCCCCGCGTAGATCCAGCTTTGTGAAGACCTTTGCCCCGCGGAATCGATCAAATAGCTCAGTAATGAGGGGCAAAGGGTATTTGTTCTTGATCGTGATTGCATTTAATCCCCTGTAATCGATACAGGGGCGCAGATCCCCTTCCTTCTTCTGCACAAAAAAGAACCCTGCACCAGCCGGTGAAATAGACTTGCGAATGAACCCCTTCGCCAGGCTGTCCTGAATATATTTGGACATAGCCTCCGTTTCTGGCGCAGAGAGTGGATACACTCTGCCCCTAGGGGGCTCGGAGCCTGGCTTCAGGTCTATTCGGCAATCATATGGCCGGTGGGGAGGAAGAGTATCTGCCGCCCTTTTTGAAAAGACATCCCTGTAGGCCTCATAAGGTGTCGGTAAACCCGGCCCCTCTGTATTCCCTGAGGACCCTACCGACCTAATGGTAGCGGGTGGTTCGGTAGTCACGAGGTGCTCTCTACAGGATCCTGCCCAGGATGAGATCTCCCCTGTTGCCCAGTTGAGTATAGGAGCATGCTGTCTCAACCAGTGAAGGCCCAGTAGGATCTCATCCGTCCCCCCTGGAAGCACCAGGAAGGACACCTGCTCATGGTGTCCCGGTGGTACATCCATCCTGAGAGGGATGGTGATCTGGGTGATAGGATCGAGTAGTATGGACCCGTCGACTACCCGGACCCTGAGTGGCTTGGGCAACAGAACCAGGGGAACTGAGTATCGGGTTGTCAGGGAGGTCGAGATGAAATTGCCTTCAGCGCCTGAGTCCAAGGGCAGAGAAGAGAGTAGTGCCGAACTGCAACTGGGCGCTGATAGTCAACCTAGAGGGAGAGGTAGCATCTAGAGTCCCCCCTCTGATAGAAACTAGACGCTGTCTTTTCCCGACGGTTTTGGGACATCGGGTAGCTATGTGTCCCCTCTGCCCACAGGAAAAGCAGATGACACAAGACCGAGAACCTGGGGCAGAGGAGACCACCTTGGACACCTCCATTGACTCCACGGAGTCGCCTACAGGACTGGCTGGGAGACCTGTCTGATGGAAGACGGGAGGCAGACGCTTTTTAGGCCGAGAAGACGTGGGTGCTGAAGAGACCTCGAGCCTTCGCTCCGCTTGGCGGATGCCTATGCGAGAGGCAACCTGAATCAATGACTCTAAAGTGGCAGGCACCTCACGTGTGGCCAGTGCGTCTTTGACAAACCCTACCAGGCCCTCCCAAAACACAGGGACAAGGACCTTATCCGGCCAGTCTAGCTCTGCGGCAAGTGTCCTAAAGTGTACCGCAAAGTCCCCGACTGAAGCGGACCCTTGCCGAAGTCGTAGGAGGCGCAGTGCGGAGTCGTGGGTGACTTGAGGCCCGAGGAACACCATTCTCATGGCCCCAAGATAAGCTGTTAAGTTATTCACCACCCGATCTCCGCGCTCCCACAACGGCGTGGACCACTTCAGCGCTCTCCCTGTGAGCAGGGACTGGACGAAGGCTACCCTCGCCTTCTCGGTAGCGTAAAGAGTCGCGGACAGCTCTAAGTAGGTGGTAACCTGGTTTATAAAACCACGGCACTCAGAGCTGTTGCCGCTAAAGCGCTCTGGAAGCGCAAGGCGAGGAGACGTTCCACCCAATAGCACAGCCTGGGTAGCCGCCTGGGTGGCGACTGTCGTCAGAGTAGTCTTATCGGAGGAAGACTGCTCCACTGCTGCCAATCGTGACTCCAACTGCTGCACATAACGCAGCAACTGCTGCTGCTCTTCAGCCATAGCCAGACCTTTGGCGCGACCGTAATGTTACGAGGGGGACCCGGGGAAGCGTGCAAAGATGGGAAATGGACAGCTTCCGCCGGTCAAGGTCCACTGTGCGGTGTAAGGGACTGCCGCTATGGTGGGTGAAGAGTGAGCGGGTTGCTGCTAGCGATCGTCTGGAATGTCACAGACGATCTATGTACACCGATCTGCCCTAACCCGTGAGGGTTGTATGGCACGGATCTCACGGCTCGGTGTACCTGTTGCACGGGGAAGCACAGAGGTGCCCACGCACGTGTGCCAGTGGAAGTCACGAGAATATGGCACGAGGGTAGCACAGAGGTGCCCACGCACGTGTGCTTTCAACAACCAGGTGAGTCCGGTGGAGACTCGAGGATCTCACCTGGGACAGGAACACGGCCTGTTGAAGGGGATACTGCCGGAGCAGCAAGGCAGGAACACGGCCTGCAAACGAGGTACTGCCGGAGCAGCAAGGGCCAAGCCCACAAGAGACAGTAATGCCTGAGCAGTGGCGTGGCAGCACGCTGCCAGACATCCAAACATAGAAGGACGGTCGCGCGCCGCCATGATGGCAGGGGGAGCTTTTAAGGAGGTGCAGCTCCACCCGAGGGCGGGCGCGAGGCGGAGATGACGGACTTGACCCAATCAGGGTCCACGACGTCCCAGCCTGGCCAGTCAGGATTCACCACGTCACCAGCCTTGTCATCAAGCCGTGTGACGTCAGTGAGCGAATCAGGACCCACCACGCATTGCACATGCTCACCCTCCTGCCTCTGGGAAATAGAGGCGGGATCCTCGGTCTCATAATGTGCAGAGATAACGGGAATCTCACTGCTTCCCTGAGCAGTAAACCTCTGCACATTGCGCAGCCTCGCAGACCTTCGGGGCCGCTGAGCAGGAGAGTCTGCGGCAGGCCAGGAATGGGAGACCGCTTCACTCCTTGTAACAGGAGAACCACTAGGTGTCACCCTTCTGCTGCCTCTCTGAGAAGGTCTCTCCTGCACACTGCGCAGTCTGGCAGACCTTCGGCGCTGCTGAGCAGGAGTGCTCGTGGCAGGCAAGGAATGGGAGACTGCCTCAGTCCTTGCCTCAGGAGAGCCACGAGATGTAACACCGGCCTACATGGCCTTGTGCAGCGGGCATGCTGCTATGTGCTCACTTTCATCCTTCGCACCCAGCAGCTCAACAACTTTCATCGCTCCGGAAGTCTTAGGGTCTGGCGGTTAAACGCCGGAAATGCGATGTTCCGACACGCAGGAATTGGAATCTGCACATGTTGCAGCGTGTGTGGCAGCACCGCAGTGCCCTGCTGAAATACGGTATGACGTATACCCTGGGCTAACTTGATCCAGAGGTGGTGCAGATCACGCTGCTGGAGTGGTGTCAGATCAAGGACCTATGCACCCTTCTACACAGTTTCCAAATGTCGACGAAGATGTTTAGCACTGGCAATGCCATTCTCAGCGTGACAATTCTGGTCATCTACATGATGGAGCACACTGTAAGCATTATTCGGAGTCA
Organism: Anomaloglossus baeobatrachus; assembly: GCF_048569485.1. NCBI lineage: Eukaryota > Metazoa > Chordata > Amphibia > Anura > Aromobatidae > Anomaloglossus > Anomaloglossus baeobatrachus. The sequence continues at coordinate 549,237,924 of NC_134353.1, read as the reverse complement.
GGTATTGGTCCAAGAGGAAGGTGAGGAAGTACAGGAGGAGACATATGCAGAAGGCATAATAAGATCTACAAGGTCCATACGGTAAACGGCACCTAGGCAGCAGTTATGGTGGGGGATAGGGATTAACAAGGGCGCATAGTATCAGCAAAAATTGTTGAGGAAGGTGCAGGAGCCATGAAGAAATGGAGGACGAACTTGCGATGGGCATGGAAGACTCAGCAGATGAGTGAGAGCTTGCTCACATTTCGGTTGTGAGAGGTTGGGGGGAGAGGGCAGAGGAAGGAGGCACGATTCTCACCTCTCTGCCACCAACACACCAAGGACTTGGTCCTCCTGGATGCACAAGACACATGAGCGTCTTCTTGCTGCACTACCTACAACATGACCCTCGGATTGTACGAATTCGAAGTAATGCTAACTACTGGGTTGCCACACTGTTAGATCCCCGGTACAAGACAAAATTTGTCGAAAAAATTCATGCCATATAAAGGGACGCACGTGTACAGGAGTATCTTCAGAAGGTGTTACGCAATCTCCGATCTGCTTTTCCACTAAACACCAGTGCTGCACAGAGTGAATCTCAACGGTTTGTCATGGATAGGAGGAAATGGTCTTTTACTTGTCCACATCTGAGGGACCGTGGGCTGGCTGTTGTGCTGAGATGCCATTGAGTACGGTGTCCCTGCAGAGTTGCACTTTTGGTCATATACAAAATGAGTTGAAAAAGGACAGATGCGGGTGAAAAGGGGAACAGGTGTATTGGAAAGGGGAAAAAAGTTTTGGTCCGTGGGTTTGGTGGTTAAGCAAAAGTAACATTTGATGAAGAAACACCATCTGTTACGGTGGGACTGGCAGATTTGGATAAGGTGGTATATACTATGTTACCGCTATATAACTAAAAATTAATAAGAAAAGAAAGAGAAAGGTATATATCCCCATCAGCAGTCAGTGTCCACCGTGCTCCCAGATGGAAAAGGAGAGGTTGGCAACTGGAAGGTTAGGTGGAGGATACAGAGCTGTGTGGCTATGAAACTAATAGTAGCCTGAACCAAGTTAGACGCCACTCGGATCTTGAGACTGGGAGCCCTGTTAGCGTCACAGGGTCCACACGCCCACCCAGCCCAGGAACTCCCTGTTAACATCACAGGGGCCATTCAGTACGCTGACCTTGTGCATTGGGGCCACACCTGTGAACAGCAGGCGCATCAGCAGCAGCAGGCCTGTTAATGCCACTGGGCTGCACAAGCAGGACTTGTAGGACAGGAGCTGGTCTTAACCGATCTGCGTTACCAACTGTGGTGGTGGCCTGCATCGACGCCCTATCCCTGCCTACCTCTGGCCTAAAGCCGCAATGGGTTCAACACATGGAGGTGTGCTCTTTCGGAGCATAATAGAAGACTGCGCACCTCCTTGTTGTCTCCAGCCCCTTCTATAACCTGGGTCCGCCCCAAACCAGGGTGGACCACAATGCACCTCCTGGAGACAAAAGCAGAGTGATACGTCATGAGTGGCATAACTAGCGTCCTATTTGGAACCGCAACTTAAATGATGACCTCATGGCTGTCATGACACAAACACCTCACCAGTCATCATCTGACCATCAATAATGAGGTGACAAGTCATAGGGGCGGGCCTCTGCAAGCCATTTGGCAGTGGCCTGGCCACATCGTCAGGACACCTGATGCCCTGTGGTCTAAATGGAACCCCCACATCAGGGGCAGGGCCAAAGAGTTCATTACCGGACCTAGTTTCTGATGCAGTAAGTGCCTGACCATGGTCAGTTGCATGAAATGCAGTCTCTGAAAAAAGACTATCAGCTTTAGCATGGTGTCTATGCACAACACAGGACTTAGACCCGGCACGGAGTGCAAGCACCTGTGCAAAGAGGCTTTTCGCACTAAGTGTGGGAGCATGCGCTGTAGCCCGAAATGAAGACTTAGCCTCAGGAATGGCACAGTCAAGCTGAGCATACTCACTAGGCGAAACACTGGAGTTAGGCTGCGGCTGGGGTAAATCGGCACACGCATGCGCACTAGCTGCCTCTCCACACTTAGACGTGGAGGAGAAAGCAGCCAGCTGGACAACCCGAGGCACAGGCCTAAATGGCAGCTGATGCCTGGGCGCAACTGAAACCACAGCAGGCTGCTTGCGTTTAAGGCGTCACCGTTTTGTAACAACAAATAACATCAAAAAGAACAGGTGTACTTCTTCCCATGGATAATCTGATATGATCCCTTTTTTCCTGGACACGACCATCGCTAACAAATGTAGATGAGGCCAAATCAGCAGCTGCTTCAATGGATCTGAATTGCTCCATAAAGTGGCCTCTCCTCCACCCCAATTTCAAGATCCCAAATAATCCATTCCTCTGTGGTGTGAATCCAATCGCACTTGCTTCCTAACAGCTCTCAAGTTTCCACCAGCCTTGCTGAGTATGGGGTGACAGAGATGGTTGAGTTTGCATAGCTGTTCAGTCGCACTATAGCCTGGGAATCAGAGGTCTGCTCCAAAGCTAAAATGAGTACAGACAAGGAAGTTATTATTATTTTTATTATTATTGATTTATAGAGCACCATTGATTCCATGGTGCTGTACATGAGAAGGGGGTTACATACAGAATACATATACAAGTAACTATAGACAGACTGGTACAGAGGGAAGAGGGCCCTGCCCTTGCAGGATTACATTGTAAAGGATTTTTGTGAGGAGACAGTAGGAGTTGTTTAGGTTGAGCGTCAAGTACGTATGGTGGTGGTGTCATTGAAGGTTATAGTCATTTCTGAACAGATAAGTTTTAAGATTCAGTTTAAAGCTTGCGTGTGTAGCAGATAATCTAACGTGTTGAGTTAGCGAGTTCCATGAGACAGGGGAAATGATCTGCGCAGATAGCCTGAAGCTTTGTGACTGGGATCCAGGCCCCGATGAAGAAGGTGACAATGGGGAACATGATGAGGAGCACAGATACCTGATTGGAAGGACAACTTTACTATTCGGTCAGGGCAGGAAGAGGTTGTCTCGGAGGACTCAGGACGAGGGGAATGAAAACACACAGGGTTATTGATGAGGTTGGAGACAACACTTAGTGTCAAACCAAAGTCAGCCAGTCGATGAGGTCAGCAGAGGAGGTGGAGGAGGATGCTACTGACGACGAGGTTACGTTGCGTCTTCCTGGCCAGAGACAAAGTACTGGAGCACGTCAACAACTGAATCCTGGACCACAACTTCGACTCTGAGCAGATGTCGTGTTGGCTATGCAGGTCGCATGGGCTGTAAGCCTTTCCTAGCCTGTGAATTTTTGGACATCGCAAAGGATCACCAAAGTCATGGAATCTGTAAGATTTGTCAACAATCTGTAAGTAGAAGGCAAAAACTCACACTTTTGAGTACTTCCTCCATGAAGTATCACATAAATATAAAATGACAGCGTGAAGGTGTATTGCTCAGCTTTAGCAACTGTCAACACAATATGCTTATTTGCCGTTCATTGCATGCATTGTTGCAGACTACACACAAGGGGCTGCTGTTTTTTTGGATCTGCCTTTGGTCACTATAGCAATAGAAAATTGCTCTTCGGGGGTGGACTTGGAGATGCTGTCTATGAACAGAAGGAAAAGCTAAAGGTGTGTGTTACAGCAAGGAGCCACCACGGAAACACTTCGTTCAATTGTGAGGGGAGTTGTGTTGTACTTTGATGATGAGCACTGTAACGTCAGTGAGCAGCATCCTGTGCCACAGACCAACATTCTTACGGTGCTGTCTATACTGTTTACCGTGAGAGGAGCGTAAAGTCTGTATTTCTGGCAACTGGACATCACAGTACCCGGGTACGGTAGACTATGCTCAGACAATAATGCGGGCACGCAACACTTTGTTTTATTAGCAAAACACATATCTGTTCTGGGTAGGTCGACTATATAGACAATAAGACTTGCTGCCTGTTAAAAAGCATTAAAATTAATACATCTGGTTATCAAATATGTTATAGTAAGACATATAAATTCACAGTTCTGTTTATGTTGGAGGGCATAGGTTATTAATAAAGTTTATAAGGGATAAATATGCCCATATTGAATATACTTGAGTGCTGAGCATGGAAGGATATATTTAAATCCTTCCCGAAGCTTTCCGAAGCTTTCCGAAGTTTCCAGAAGGTTACGTAATATGGAACTATATTCAACTGTGTTCCACTAAACACCCTATATGGACTGAGCAGCTGGTATATAATACACGATGGAGGGGGCTACGGGGCGCTCCTCCACACTGCCTGTTGTGAGAAGACTTCAGTGCTGCAAGATATGACACGTTGTCCAGCCTAAGAGATGACATCTCCTGCATTGCCGTTCAGGAACCAAAGAAAGATGGGTAAAGACTTCCCATTGATCAATATGGACTAAATGAACTCTTTGCGTAAGCTATCAAAGTATATTATTTTTCCTTTCTGTAACTGAACCCTGGCAACCATTTTTTTTAAATAGATAAAATACATTTATTTTTTACATCTTTGGAAGTTCTTTCTTTCATGCGGCTTTTACGTATTTGACGAAAAATATATTTAAGAGTATATTTTTTAACATTTTGGTGAGCCACCCATTCGTAATTTTTTTTGCATTTTTTTGTTGTTCCTTCACTTTGCATAAGGGGGGTATCTCAAGTACTCAAGTATCTCCTGCACCTGCAAAGGATCAGGAATCGACAATTTATAAAAAATCACGCAGAACCTAGGAATTACGTATAAGTCAAGTAGTATGAATGTTTTTTTAAATGAACTTTAAAGACTTTATAAAGCCACAGAAGTTAACTTTTGACGTATTTTTGAGCAAGAAAGATAGAGTCAGTCCATAAGAAGTATTGGACGGGTTGAACAAGGTGAATCAAGTCTTACAGGATCATCCATCAGATCATCTGATCATTTCAGGTAAGAAAATGGATTTTATCTCTTCATATGTTAAGCAAAGTAAACTTCAGTTCACTTATCCAGATATTTCTAATGTAGAAGAGATTTGGTTACGCTTTTATGAGGAGTGTGAACTTGAGAATTCACGTATAGAATGTGTAAGGTCTTTTAATAGAGAGAAACAGAAAATCAGAAATGTCTGTCATTTAGTCTATGATTTTCACAGGTTAATCGTAGAAAAGTGTAAAAATGGTGGAAATAGACAACCTGAATTGTCAGGAGAGTTAGTGACAGAGAAATCCAAAGACTGCTTAGAACTTGGAATGTCAGTCAGTGATATTGTGAATTCTGACTGTAATGTTGTAAATGATCAGTCAGATGATTTAGACTGTAATTTTGTAAATCAGAATTTTGATAATGGCGGCAGACATGTGTTACCTAATCAAGGTGCCTTTCAAGATACTGAGAAAGAAGCAGGAAATGACGTAGTGAAGCCAGAAGGGGGAGGAGCCAGAATGGGACACAGGCAGAAAGCCGTCAGAGAAGGACACGTGGAGAGAGAAAATGGCGACGATCAGTTTCTAAAAATAGAACAGGCTAAGTTAGGGATTACACTTAGAAAAAATTTATTGGACATATGCAAATTAATTCCCGCATATAATCCTAAAATACATGTTTGCAGAAATTCAGAGATATTTGAAAATTCAATCGAGAAGTTAAATTTAACCAATAGTGAGACGAATCAGTTATTTCGTATGTGGTTACCTCAGCATTTCTTTAGACAATTGGCATTAAAAAAGTCTTCTGACAATGAGACATTTGATTGTTCAAATGATAACGATATCATAAGGCTGAAATATCTCATCTTCTGTGCAAGGAATGAATCTGATCCAAACTATGAGATGTTGAAGGAATTACAAATTGAACAAAATGAGAGTACGTTCTCATTTATGTCCGTTTTTGAACGTTTGTATAGGGCGGTCATTCCAAATGTCAGATTGGATGGAATGATACGTTTATTCATCAAGAAATTTAATTTCCTTGACAATGCCGCCTGTGCAGTGGCATTAAATAAAAAGTCCCTATTCGAATGTACGACATTTATCGATTTTGTTAGAAGTCGCCAAAGTCAATCAAGACAGAAATTAATTAATTCTGAAAAATCAACACGGAAAAGGGAGAGTTTCCGTGAAAAACCAACAGTGTCTCCCAGATCCAGATATTTCTGTGACAGGGTATATGCAATTCGGAGGAAGATGCATACGTGTTATAAACCATACAATCCATCCCAATTATTATCATCTAAAAGTCTTTTTTCACAGGAAAAACCCCTGTCACCAGTGAAAGGATTAGTCACTGGGATTGAAAATCCCAGACAAATGATGAGTAATAGCTTTGAAAGACAGAAACAGGTGTCTTGTGTAGATTCTCTCCCCTGGTCACTAGTGAAAGAAAAAAGGTCGTCCGGAGAATTTGATAGCCCGCGACAGCTGGGTGATTTTTCAGAGAAAGATATTTTTTCTCATTTAAGGACAAAAATTGAGTTACAAAATAATTTCAATTCCAATTCTCTGGAAATTACTGTAATAAACCGAATCTTGCAAAAATTGAGGTTTGGTTTTTAGCTGGATAAAAGGGGATTTATGGATAAATTAATTTTGCTGTTTGATAATCATAATTTTTCATATACAGTGAATATATATATATATATATATATATATATATATTAAAAGTAGTGATAGTAAATCAAGGTCATATTTTCATTTAGTAAAATGATAGTTAATGTTATAAATTAATAATTTGATCTCTGTATATGAATAATAATGTTTAAAATAAAACAATAAGAGAAAGTAACAGATTCAAAGTGTTTCATTTTTATCATAAATATGATAATAATTTTATTCTTTTATTTCCCTCAGAATTTATCAGTAAAGCAGATTGATGAAGTATTAACTTTTTATTTATACATTTGTTCTTGTCCTCAATCAGGTAACATATATTTTATTGGATAAGGTTAAACGCAAAAGCACGATTAATTAATAATTATTATTTTCTCAGGTACCAATTGCCAGAGTATTATTGTTTTAACGTTTCTTTTATGAATATACATGCATTTTCTTTAGAGTTATTAGAAATGTAATTTGAACTTTGGAGTGTTATAAAACTGCTTGCTGTTTTGGAATGGTGTTCCTTGCACGTACTAGAGCATGTGACTTGATGTACTAAAGCTAATAATAAATGTCTGTCGGTTCCATGGTCAAATGTACAATATGTAATACATTGGAATTTGTATTTTTCAAGGAGTACTTCAAATTAGTAACATAATTTTTGAAATGCGCATAGAATAATTGGAGAAAAAGGGATATGTGTTTGTCAGTTTCTATGTAGAAGTGTATGTTGGAAAAAAACATGACAGTCTTGTGTGCATAGATGTGTCAATGAATGATTGATTGTTTGAGCAGCTGCTAAAGTCAAAGTATTTGGATCCAGAGAGAGAGAGAAAAAAAAAAGAGAATTTTTTGTTTTAACTTAGAGGTTATAATATGTATGTATAATATTAGATAATAAGTTATAGTACATAAGTATAAATGAAGGAATTTATACCGGATATATATATCTTATTCTTAGACATTTCTTTAGTATAGAGATATTAGGATTTTTTATTAAGGGTTTATTCTGAAGAGTTACATTCTAGAATAAGGTTATAACGTTTTGATTTTCTTATATCTTTTGTGTTAGTCACTTCTTTTACTGATACACAGATTGGTAATCATTTTTTCTTTTCAAATATGGAAGTGATATTTATAATATGGTCTTGAAGATATACAACACAAATTTTAATTTAATTTAATCTAAACATATTAATTTTTATAATATCATATTTCATGATATTGAAAGGGAGAGGTTTGGTCTCAATCACACATTTTATATTTGATAAATATATGTGTTTACAGGATACTTTAATAATTAATATTTCAAGTACAAAGGAAGAATTGGGAATAAAAAAATATATTTGAAGTATATCATAATGCATTTATATACTAAGAGAAGTGTATTATTTGCAAGGTTACATGACTTAATTATTTTTATTGGTTATTGATAGGTTTGGTAATTTTATAAGATACTGGTAATATTAAGGTTATCTAGTAACATTAAGGTTATGTATTATTAAAGACATAGGTGTTATATACATAGAAGGCCTTATTCATATTTCAAGTTTTATTTTTATTCCGATTTTCATTTTTCTTTTTATTCCTATTTTTTATATTAATTATTATTTAATATTCACATTTTTAATCAAAATCTTAATTCTACAATTTTTATTTTTTCTTCAGATTTTAAATATCTCAATTGAGAAAACACTTCAATATTTAGTTCAGTAATATCTAATATAAGAATATTACTTTATTAAATATGAATCATATTAAAAGGGAAAAGTTCAATTTTTTGGAAGAAAAGATACTTTTTTCATCAATATATACAATTGTTTATTTCCTAGTAATACATTATTTTTATATTAATATGGATGAAATATTACTTATAGTTACACATTTCTTTATAGTAGGTTATTTAATAAATAATAGACAAATCAAATAAATTAAATTAGAGTAATAAAGATGGAAGATCGAGGTACATCTAGGTTTACCTTCCTATATTTACAAATAATATATATTATATTTTTAATCAATAATAATTTATAATGGGTATTATTGTGTTTTGATGGTATCATCCAGTCTTTTCTAAAAGGTTATTTGCTTTGGTTTATAATTTACAAATGATCTAACTAAAAGCCACATTGTTGCCTTTTATATTTATAATATGATACATGTTATAGGTACAAATTATATTATTTCATACTTTATATTATATTTTGGTTGCATTCAACACATTGCCACCTATGGGTTTGGAAGGGTAATGCACCAATGACAAAAAAAGGTCATTACAAGAAAATACTATTGTCTATACCATTATGCAGTATTTTATCATTCTGAGTATCAATTATATTAATACTTTTACGATAATAATAATAATGACATGGTATTATAGTATTAGAGTTATGATACGCTGTGACATTTATTAGTGATAGTTATTGCCATATTTGGTATCTAGATTAGGGAATGAATCAGTCTTCAATCAAGGTTACAGAAGATAAAAAGACTTTATATTTTTCCTAAAGTTAAAAGGGATTCTGCAAAAAGGTCCAAAAGGTAACGTCTCAAATAAGACTGTGTAACATGCAAAATACACTTACCGTGCTTGCATCTCAGAAACACAATAGTCCTATGATTCCAGGATGGACAATGACACATGGTCTGTGCATTAAGACCTCCCTAAAGTTACTAAGAAGAGCAATGACGTGTTAAAGTTAACCCCTGTCGTGCTGACCAAGAATGTCTTAACATCTGTTCCTGGGTTATTTGACAACAGGCAGCATGAAAGGTGACTAGTGTAAATCACACTGCACAGACATCAAAGACTTTTGCTATTCTTCTTCTACATTCATGAACTGTGGTTTATCAACATTGGCTATGGACTTTGCAATAAAAAATAAAGTTTATGGACTTTGATCTGACAATGATAAACGCAATATGGGACTGTATGAATTGGTAACCATTAATTTTTATCAAAGGATTTATTTCTAAGAGACTGTGTTTATGCCGGATTACATCGGAGATAAGAAGACATCAACTCAGAGGACATCATATGGTGACCGGATTTGTTTTTTGCATTTTTTTTTAGGTTTAGCGAAGTATAGTTATATATTTTTTTATATGATTGATCAGTCATGGCCTATCATAACATGAATCCACATTATTATATTATTGAACTTACAACATGAATAATGCAAATTAATTATTATTCATCATTATTATTGATATTATTAATCCATTATCACCAAATAAGGAAATAAGATTTGTTATTTTAATGATGTATTAATTAATTTTCGGGGTTACTCCACCCGCTTCAAGGGGGGTTTGTTAAAAAGCATTAAAATTAATACATCTGGTTATCAAATATGTTATAGTAAGACATATAAATTCACAGTTCTGTTTATGTTGGAGGGCATAGGTTATTAATAAAGTTTATAAGGGATAAATATGCCCATATTGAATATACTTGAGTGCTGAGCATGGAAGGATATATTTAAATCCTTCCCGAAGCTTTCCGAAGCTTTCCGAAGTTTCCAGAAGGTTACGTAATATGGAACTATATTCAACTGTGTTCCACTAAACACCCTATATGGACTGAGCAGCTGGTATATAATACACGATGGAGGGGGCTACGGGGCGCTCCTCCACACTGCCTGTTGTGAGAAGACTTCAGTGCTGCAAGATATGACACGTTGTCCAGCCTAAGAGATGACATCTCCTGCATTGCCGTTCAGGAACCAAAGAAAGATGGGTAAAGACTTCCCATTGATCAATATGGACTAAATGAACTCTTTGCGTAAGCTATCAAAGTATATTATTTTTCCTTTCTGTAACTGAACCCTGGCAACCATTTTTTTTAAATAGATAAAATACATTTATTTTTTACATCTTTGGAAGTTCTTTCTTTCATGCGGCTTTTACGTATTTGACGAAAAATATATTTAAGAGTATATTTTTTAACATTTTGGTGAGCCACCCATTCGTAATTTTTTTTGCATTTTTTTGTTGTTCCTTCACTTTGCATAAGGGGGGTATCTCAAGTACTCAAGTATCTCCTGCACCTGCAAAGGATCAGGAATCGACAATTTATAAAAAATCACGCAGAACCTAGGAATTACGTATAAGTCAAGTAGCATGAATGTTTTTTTAAATGAACTTTAAAGACTTTATAAAGCCACAGAAGTTAACTTTTGACGTATTTTTGAGCAAGAAAGATAGAGTCAGTCCATAAGAAGTATTGGACGGGTTGAACAAGGTGAATCAAGTCTTACAGGATCATCCATCAGATCATCTGATCATTTCAGGTAAGAAAATGGATTTTATCTCTTCATATGTTAAGCAAAGTAAACTTCAGTTCACTTATCCAGATATTTCTAATGTAGAAGAGATTTGGTTACGCTTTTATGAGGAGTGTGAACTTGAGAATTCACGTATAGAATGTGTAAGGTCTTTTAATAGAGAGAAACAGAAAATCAGAAATGTCTGTCATTTAGTCTATGATTTTCACAGGTTAATCGTAGAAAAGTGTAAAAATGGTGGAAATAGACAACCTGAATTGTCAGGAGAGTTAGTGACAGAGAAATCCAAAGACTGCTTAGAACTTGGAATGTCAGTCAGTGATATTGTGAATTCTGACTGTAATGTTGTAAATGATCAGTCAGATGATTTAGACTGTAATTTTGTAAATCAGAATTTTGATAATGGCGGCAGACATGTGTTACCTAATCAAGGTGCCTTTCAAGATACTGAGAAAGAAGCAGGAAATGACGTAGTGAAGCCAGAAGGGGGAGGAGCCAGAATGGGACACAGGCAGAAAGCCGTCAGAGAAGGACACGTGGAGAGAGAAAATGGCGACGATCAGTTTCTAAAAATAGAACAGGCTAAGTTAGGGATTACACTTAGAAAAAATTTATTGGACATATGCAAATTAATTCCCGCATATAATCCTAAAATACATGTTTGCAGAAATTCAGAGATATTTGAAAATTCAATCGAGAAGTTAAATTTAACCAATAGTGAGACGAATCAGTTATTTCGTATGTGGTTACCTCAGCATTTCTTTAGACAATTGGCATTAAAAAAGTCTTCTGACAATGAGACATTTGATTGTTCAAATGATAACGATATCATAAGGCTGAAATATCTCATCTTCTGTGCAAGGAATGAATCTGATCCAAACTATGAGATGTTGAAGGAATTACAAATTGAACAAAATGAGAGTACGTTCTCATTTATGTCCGTTTTTGAACGTTTGTATAGGGCGGTCATTCCAAATGTCAGATTGGATGGAATGATACGTTTATTCATCAAGAAATTTAATTTCCTTGACAATGCCGCCTGTGCAGTGGCATTAAATAAAAAGTCCCTATTCGAATGTACGACATTTATCGATTTTGTTAGAAGTCGCCAAAGTCAATCAAGACAGAAATTAATTAATTCTGAAAAATCAACACGGAAAAGGGAGAGTTTCCGTGAAAAACCAACAGTGTCTCCCAGATCCAGATATTTCTGTGACAGGGTATATGCAATTCGGAGGAAGATGCATACGTGTTATAAACCATACAATCCATCCCAATTATTATCATCTAAAAGTCTTTTTTCACAGGAAAAACCCCTGTCACCAGTGAAAGGATTAGTCACTGGGATTGAAAATCCCAGACAAATGATGAGTAATAGCTTTGAAAGACAGAAACAGGTGTCTTGTGTAGATTCTCTCCCCTGGTCACTAGTGAAAGAAAAAAGGTCGTCCGGAGAATTTGATAGCCCGCGACAGCTGGGTGATTTTTCAGAGAAAGATATTTTTTCTCATTTAAGGACAAAAATTGAGTTACAAAATAATTTCAATTCCAATTCTCTGGAAATTACTGTAATAAACCGAATCTTGCAAAAATTGAGGTTTGGTTTTTAGCTGGATAAAAGGGGATTTATGGATAAATTAATTTTGCTGTTTGATAATCATAATTTTTCATATACAGTGAATATATATATATATATATATATATATATATATATATATATATATATATTAAAAGTAGTGATAGTAAATCAAGGTCATATTTTCATTTAGTAAAATGATAGTTAATGTTATAAATTAATAATTTGATCTCTGTATATGAATAATAATGTTTAAAATAAAACAATAAGAGAAGGTAACAGATTCAAAGTGTTTCATTTTTATCATAAATATGATAATAATTTTATTCTTTTATTTCCCTCAGAATTTATCAGTAAAGCAGATTGATGAAGTATTAACTTTTTATTTATACATTTGTTCTTGTCCTCAATCAGGTAACATATATTTTATTGGATAAGGTTAAACGCAAAAGCACGATTAATTAATAATTATTATTTTCTCAGGTACCAATTGCCAGAGTATTATTGTTTTAACGTTTCTTTTATGAATATACATGCATTTTCTTTAGAGTTATTAGAAATGTAATTTGAACTTTGGAGTGTTATAAAACTGCTTGCTGTTTTGGAATGGTGTTCCTTGCACGTACTAGAGCATGTGACTTGATGTACTAAAGCTAATAATAAATGTCTGTCGGTTCCATGGTCAAATGTACAATATGTAATACATTGGAATTTGTATTTTTCAAGGAGTACTTCAAATTAGTAACATAATTTTTGAAATGCGCATAGAATAATTGGAAAAAAAGGGATATGTGTTTGTCAGTTTCTATGTAGAAGTGTATGTTGGAAAAAAACATGACAGTCTTGTGTGCATAGATGTGTCAATGAATGATTGATTGTTTGAGCAGCTGCTAAAGTCAAAGTATTTGGATCCAGAGAGAGAGAGAAAAAAAAAAGAGAATTTTTTGTTTTAACTTAGAGGTTATAATATGTATGTATAATATTAGATAATAAGTTATAGTACATAAGTATAAATGAAGGAATTTATACCGGATATATATATCTTATTCTTAGACATTTCTTTAGTATAGAGATATTAGGATTTTTTATTAAGGGTTTATTCTGAAGAGTTACATTCTAGAATAAGGTTATAACGTTTTGATTTTCTTATATCTTTTGTGTTAGTCACTTCTTTTACTGATACACAGATTGGTAATCATTTTTTCTTTTCAAATATGGAAGTGATATTTATAATATGGTCTTGAAGATATACAACACAAATTTTAATTTAATTTAATCTAAACATATTAATTTTTATAATATCATATTTCATGATATTGAAAGGGAGAGGTTTGGTCTCAATCACACATTTTATATTTGATAAATATATGTGTTTACAGGATACTTTAATAATTAATATTTCAAGTACAAAGGAAGAATTGGGAATAAAAAAATATATTTGAAGTATATCATAATGCATTTATATACTAAGAGAAGTGTATTATTTGCAAGGTTACATGACTTAATTATTTTTATTGGTTATTGATAGGTTTGGTAATTTTATAAGATACTGGTAATATTAAGGTTATCTAGTAACATTAAGGTTATGTATTATTAAAGACATAGGTGTTATATACATAGAAGGCCTTATTCATATTTCAAGTTTTATTTTTATTCCGATTTTCATTTTTCTTTTTATTCCTATTTTTTATATTAATTATTATTTAATATTCACATTTTTAATCAAAATCTTAATTCTACAATTTTTATTTTTTCTTCAGATTTTAAATATCTCAATTGAGAAAACACTTCAATATTTAGTTCAGTAATATCTAATATAAGAATATTACTTTATTAAATATGAATCATATTAAAAGGGAAAAGTTCAATTTTTTGGAAGAAAAGATACTTTTTTCATCAATATATACAATTGTTTATTTCCTAGTAATACATTATTTTTATATTAATATGGATGAAATATTACTTATAGTTACACATTTCTTTATAGTAGGTTATTTAATAAATAATAGACAAATCAAATAAATTAAATTAGAGTAATAAAGATGGAAGATCGAGGTACATCTAGGTTTACCTTCCTATATTTACAAATAATATATATTATATTTTTAATCAATAATAATTTATAATGGGTATTATTGTGTTTTGATGGTATCATCCAGTCTTTTCTAAAAGGTTATTTGCTTTGGTTTATAATTTACAAATGATCTAACTAAAAGCCACATTGTTGCCTTTTATATTTATAATATGATACATGTTATAGGTACAAATTATATTATTTCATACTTTATATTATATTTTGGTTGCATTCAACACATTGCCACCTATGGGTTTGGAAGGGTAATGCACCAATGACAAAAAAAGGTCATTACAAGAAAATACTATTGTCTATACCATTATGCAGTATTTTATCATTCTGAGTATCAATTATATTAATACTTTTACGATAATAATAATAATGACATGGTATTATAGTATTAGAGTTATGATACGCTGTGACATTTATTAGTGATAGTTATTGCCATATTTGGTATCTAGATTAGGGAATGAATCAGTCTTCAATCAAGGTTACAGAAGATAAAAAGACTTTATATTTTTCCTAAAGTTAAAAGGGATTCTGCAAAAAGGTCCAAAAGGTAACGTCTCAAATAAGACTGTGTAACATGCAAAATACACTTACCGTGCTTGCATCTCAGAAACACAATAGTCCTATGATTCCAGGATGGACAATGACACATGGTCTGTGCATTAAGACCTCCCTAAAGTTACTAAGAAGAGCAATGACGTGTTAAAGTTAACCCCTGTCGTGCTGACCAAGAATGTCTTAACATCTGTTCCTGGGTTATTTGACAACAGGCAGCATGAAAGGTGACTAGTGTAAATCACACTGCACAGACATCAAAGACTTTTGCTATTCTTCTTCTACATTCATGAACTGTGGTTTATCAACATTGGCTATGGACTTTGCAATAAAAAATAAAGTTTATGGACTTTGATCTGACAATGATAAACGCAATATGGGACTGTATGAATTGGTAACCATTAATTTTTATCAAAGGATTTATTTCTAAGAGACTGTGTTTATGCCGGATTACATCGGAGATAAGAAGACATCAACTCAGAGGACATCATATGGTGACCGGATTTGTTTTTTGCATTTTTTTTTAGGTTTAGCGAAGTATAGTTATATATTTTTTTTATATGATTGATCAGTCATGGCCTATCATAACATGAATCCACATTATTATATTATTGAACTTACAACATGAATAATGCAAATTAATTATTATTCATCATTATTATTGATATTATTAATCCATTATCACCAAATAAGGAAATAAGATTTGTTATTTTAATGATGTATTAATTAATTTTCGGGGTTACTCCACCCGCTTCAAGGGGGGTTTGTTAAAAAGCATTAAAATTAATACATCTGGTTATCAAATATGTTATAGTAAGACATATAAATTCACAGTTCTGTTTATGTTGGAGGGCATAGGTTATTAATAAAGTTTATAAGGGATAAATATGCCCATATTGAATATACTTGAGTGCTGAGCATGGAAGGATATATTTAAATCCTTCCCGAAGCTTTCCGAAGCTTTCCGAAGTTTCCAGAAGGTTACGTAATATGGAACTATATTCAACTGTGTTCCACTAAACACCCTATATGGACTGAGCAGCTGGTATATAATACACGATGGAGGGGGCTACGGGGCGCTCCTCCACACTGCCTGTTGTGAGAAGACTTCAGTGCTGCAAGATATGACACGTTGTCCAGCCTAAGAGATGACATCTCCTGCATTGCCGTTCAGGAACCAAAGAAAGATGGGTAAAGACTTCCCATTGATCAATATGGACTAAATGAACTCTTTGCGCAAGCTATCAAAGTATATTATTTTTCCTTTCTGTAACTGAACCCTGGCAACCATTTTTTTTAAATAGATAAAATACATTTATTTTTTACATCTTTGGAAGTTCTTTCTTTCATGCGGCTTTTACGTATTTGACGAAAAATATATTTAAGAGTATATTTTTTAACACTGCCTCTGCACTGTCAAATTGTCACGTACAGTTTAAATCATAGAGGGACAGCAACACATGTTTGCATTGAATGTTGCTTTTCAAGATTTCCATGACTGTGTTGCAGAGCTGTGTGGTTTGCATTCACACTGTTATCATCTGCATTATCTGTGAGGCTTCAGCTAACAAGGGTATTCAGGAGGGGTCATGTGTTTTGTCTATGTTTAGGTAGATAACTTAGAAGCTCTTGTGATGCGCCACTGGTAGGTCGTGTTCGCACACACACACACACACACACACACACACGCACAAACACACAATTACTGCTACACAGAGGGATTAGCAGGTAGTAGGCAACAGAATAGATTGTTCAATTATTTTAATTGTATGCATGGTTCTTATTGTTTGTTTTGGTAAAGTTAAACAATCATTTATCAACCCAACTGCCTAGAGTCCTTTTCCTTTTGCCTGGTTTTGCTGCATACTGGGGAGCCCACCCTGTACACGACTTAAATTGAAGCATAAGTCGCAATGTGAATTTCACTGTGCTACAATGCGGCCTAGCGTGCCTGTGCAACCACCGCCTGCCCCATCAAGTGCATCTGCGTGCTCTTCATCCTCTGTGACTGTGGGGACAGCAGTCACACATGGTTTTTCACACTGAACTTCCACTCCTTAACCCGCAACAGGGAGTGTGATTGGCAGGTCATCACTTGTTTTGGAAGTGGAAACAGAAGGTATTGTTGAGCTGTCAGGCATCGAGAGAACCATCATTGGATGCAGGCTACATTATATCCACGCCTGCACCTTTGTCACAGATTGCCTGGACTACCTGCAGTTAATAATTGCATTCCAGAAATGGAAAGGAGTGTAGAATGCACATGTGTTGTACCTTGCTTGGCAGCAAAGGAACACTAACTTAGTATTCCAGACAATTTTAGGAAGGCAGAAAAAGAGTCAGCTCTTTGTGCAAATTAAATAGCGTGGCAAAAGTGGACAGATGGGTACAGTGGCCGTGTTCTGTGGGTACCAGGACAGTAAAAGAAGCTTAACTTTCTATCCCTCCTAATGATCAAATGCAGCAAGGAATTCCCTGAGTTTGCTATAAAATTAGCATAGCTAAATGTGCATGAGGGTAGAATGCAGAGGTGCTTGAGATTGCTTGGCACAAGTGGCACAATAAAAGAGTCCTACAGGCATTTTTTGTATACCACTAAGTTGCAGTATTTTTTGCTATCATTATAGCTTATTAAAAACAGAGCAGGAGGGTGTCATGCAGAGGTGCTAGAAATAGCTTGGCACCAGTGGGGCACTAATGGAATACAACAGCCAGTTCTATGATGCCACTAAATGGCAGTATTTTTTGCTATCATTAAAGATTATTAAAAACAGAGCAGGAGGGTGTCATGCAGAGGTGCTGCACATAGATTTGCACCAGTGGGGCACTAATGGCGTACAACAGCCACATCTTGTATGCCACTAGGTACACTGACTGTTTGCTAGTATAATGGCTTAGTTAAAAAGAGTTTGAGTGTGCAATGCAGGCAGACGTGCTGCAAATATCTTTCCACTAGTGTGACTACACAAAAGTACAATAGCCACGTTTAGGATGCCATACTAGGTACAATGACTGTTTGCTAGTATAATGGCTTAGTTAAAAAGAGTTTGAGTGTGCAATGCAGGCAGATGTGCTGCAAATATCTTTCCACTAGTGTGACTACACAAAAGTACAATAGCCACGTTTAGGATGCCACACTAGGTACAATGACTGTTTGCTAGTATAATGGCTTAGTTAAAAAGAGTTTGAGTGTGCAATGCAGGCAGACGTGCTGCAAATATCTTTCCACTAGTGTGACTACACAAAAGTACAATAGCCACGTTTAGGATGCCACACTAGGTACAATGACTGTTTGCTAGTATAATGGCTTAGTTAAAAAGAGTTTGAGTGTGCAATGCAGGCAGACGTGCTGCAAATATCTTTCCACTAGTGTGACTACACAAAAGTCCAATAGCCACGTTTAGGATGCCACACTAGGTACAATGACTGTTTGCTAGTATAATGGCTTAGTTAAAAAGCGTTTGAGTGTGCAATGCAGGCAGACGTGCTGCAAATATCTTTCCACTAGTGTGACTACACAAAAGTACAATAGCCACGTTTAGGATGCCACAATAGGTACAATGACTGTTTGCTAGTATAATGGCTTAGTTAAAAAGAGTTTGAGTGTGCAATGCAGGCAGACGTGCTGAAAATATCTTTCCACTAGTGTGACTACACAAAAGTACAATAGCCACGTTTAGGATGCCACTAGGTACACTGACTGTTTGCTAGTATAATGGCTTAGTTAAAAAGAGTTTGAGTGTGCAATGCAGGCAGACGTGCTGCAAATATCTTTGCAATAGTGTGACTAGACAAAAGTCCAATAGCCACTTTTAGGATGCCACTAGGTACACTGAGTGTTTTCTAGTATAATGGCTTAGTTATAATGAGTTGGAGTGTGCAATGCAGGCAGAGGTGCTGCAAATGTCTTTGCACTAGTGGGACTATAGCAAAGTCCAATAGCCACGTTTAGGATGCCACTAGGTACACTGAGTGTTTGCTAGTATAATGGCTTAGTTATAATGAGTTGGAGTGTGCAGAGGACAGGAGGGTACAGTGCCAGGATTGTGGGGCTCTGGGTAGAGGAAAGGAAGCCTGCCTTTCTATTCCCTCCTAATGGGGAAATGCAGCGACGAAATCCCTGACCTTTGCTACACAGACGCTGTCGCTGTTTTCAGGACCTGTCACCTTAACTCTGACCCTGCCCGTACGAGCCCTTAAAAGGACTGATGGAAAGTGCTATCCCTATGCTGTCCAGCGCTGTGTATGGAGCGCATACAGCTGTATCAGCGATAGTACTCAGGACGGAGCTGCGCCAGTGATGTCTGACACCAAGGACGCAGAAGAGATAATGGCGTCCTGGAGGAAAATGTCCGGTTTTATAATGCAGGGACATGTGACATGGACATCCTATCACACATGCCGTTGCTTCTCTGGCTAAACGTCCACTTAGCTGTGTGTGAGTCTGGGATTGGCTGACATGCTGGCCCGCCCCACAAGACGCGCGCGCTTAGGGAAGGAAGACAAGGAAAAAAAAAAAAAATGGCGATCGCCATTATACAAACAGCAGTGATCTGAAGGCGCTGTTCACGCACACTATACACTGAAATGTCATAATAGTGTGAGTCACAGAGTGACTTACACTATTACAGCGGAAAGCCAGCTAGGAATTAGCTGTTTTTTTTGCTGCTAGAACCGTTCTCGAACGTTTCTAGAACTATCGAGCTTTTGCAAAAAGCTCGAGTTCTAGTTCGATCTAGAACAGGCCCCAAAATCACTCGAGCCTAGAACTGGAGAACCTTGAACCGCGAACCGCGCTCAACTCTAAACAAAAGATCTCCTATGTGACTCAGAGAAAAAGAGGAAGTATAAACAGAACAAAAAAAAATTCCCTTCTTTAGAGTACCTATTTTTTGTGTGGCCGGTAATACTGTTATGGTCAGGAGACCGCAAAAGATCTTGCAAAAAAACCCATAAAAAATGATGGAAGATAATGAAGGAAAAAACAAAAATACTTATCAGGCATAGCTTCAGACCAGAATGACATGGCAACAAAACCGATGCAAAGATACGAAAAAAACATTGCAGAAATCATTCCTGGAGAATCCAAAAAGGAGGAGAAAAAAAAAATGAAAAACAGAACCTACAGGGAAAGGCAAAAGCCTCAAAGTTGGAGGACAACATTCAGGACATTTTCTCATGGAACAGAAACAATTATCACTGGCAAAGGCTAGACAGAAACTGCCTTTCTTTATTCCCCAAGGCTGGATTCCATAGGCTTCCTGGAACAGCAATCATCCCCTGTACCTGCCTGAGCGACAGATGCAAAGTCAGACTCAATACCAGCATCATCTCTGATGATAGTAACGACACACTATGTTTCCATCTTTATCATAACTCTTGATTACAACTGTTTGATCTTTCTTCAAGGTCTCTAGGGCACATATTTTCTCCTTGCTTAAATTAAATGACCTTGATCTCGTATCCACGCTAAACTTTTCTAGATCTTTTGATGTAAAAGGGCCCTTACCATTTAAATTGGGATCCAAATCAGAGAGATGATCTAAAAAACGTATATCCCCAAAGGATCTTCAGGTACCCCCAATTCCCTGATAGTGTGTCTATCCTCTTGGAGGAAGTGTTTGTGCCATTTGAGGCTTCTAGCGAATAGATGTAGATCTTTAATGCCCTAAAATAACTTGAAGTCCAATGTAGGTACAAAGGACAAACCCTTGCTAAGCACACACATTTCAAAAGAGACCAGGGGCCTTGTCGAAAGATTCAAGACCTGCGGTTGTCTACTGGATTGCGGGACGCCGATCAATTCCGTAGGTTGTACCCCTAGTCTAAAAAATGCACCCCTGATGGTCTATCACTATGAAATCCCCTACCTTTGTGCCGCCCCCGCGACAGCCGACAGGCTGCTCGGACCCGGATCCACAGTGTCTCGAGGGGTCTCCCGATCCAAGGCGGGGTCGCTCGTCTACCCGGAATAAAAAGGGGGAATGTTTTGGGTGGTGAATGGGATAATATTCCTGACGCCACCCACGGTGTGTGGTAACGTGAGGGACCACCGCTGCCGGTTGGGGGGAGCCCGAGGGCGATGGCATGGCAGCTCGAGATATTAACCCTTCCGTGGGCAGGGGGAGTGGAGTCCCGGGACTCGGTGATGGATGGAGTGGGGAACCCGTCGGGCGTGAAGGGATATTGGGTAATCACACAGTCCAAAGTCACTGACGCTGACACCATGTAAACCAAACTCTTGAATGCTCCGCCTCTTTTGGTCGAGCACGCTGGGTCCGTGCCCCTTTGGTGTTGCTGGTTAGTCTGAAGCCTTGTCCCTTGGCACTGTGTGTCCTTCGTATGGATCCCTTTTGCTTAAAACTACTCTTGTCCCGCTCACCTGCGTGGCTAGCAGGGTGAGTTTGCTCTCAGGGTTCACGCTTGGGATTTTCTGGACTGTTGTGGGAAGTCCTATCCCCCTCGTTGCACTAGTACCCCGATTCTGGTGCGGGTGGGGAACGGTTCCTGAAGACTCCGTTCCCGTCGGGTGAATTACTGGGCTGTGTGAAGCTTCTTTCCAGCCTAGGGTCCACGTACCCCGTCGTACCCTGGCCCGTGCCCGGTTTTAGCACAAGGCAGCCGGCCTGCTCTCTGTAGCAGCACCGTGCCCCCTGTCACTACCCCCTGCAAACGGGGTTCCAGCTCCTTCTGGCCAGGCCAACGTCTGGCACCTGGGACGAGTACAGGAGCCCAACTCCACAGCCTGACCTGTCCTGTCACCGCTGTCTCACTGCTCAACTACTACTTAACTGACATCTCTGCCCTCCCTCTTCCATCCCTCCATCTGGGTGGCCCTATTCCCCTCAGGCTGCCCAATGGATGTTTGGTGGGTGTGGTGCAGAGTGTTCCTCAGGATTTAGGTATACCTGTTGGTAGCAACACCAAATTGACAGGACCCGTAACAAAGGAGAAGCGGGTACCATGCAGAAGGGCAGATTGCATGGCACCCTTCTGACGACCTGATAGGCCAGGGCGTCACACTTTTACTTCCTCTACCCCTCTGTTTCCCTCTCTGTGTCTTTTTGCAGTTTTCACTATCTGAGAGTTCTGTATCTGTGGAAGAAGGTTCCATAGCACTTGGGAGTATATCATACTGCTTGAAGTGCTATGTGGGGGCCCTCATACTATTTGGGGGGCTATTATACTATTTGTAGGGCTATTTGTGGGGCCGTCTTATTATTTGGAGGGCTATGTGGAGTGACCATCATATTATTTGGAGTGCTATGTGGGGGCCATCATACTATTGGAGGGCTATGTGGAGGGTCATCACACTATTTGGAAGGCTATATGGGGCCCATCATAATATTTGGAAGCCTTTGTAAGGGGCCATTATACTACTTAGAGGGCTTTGTGGGGGCAGTTATACTATTTTAAGGGCTATATGGGGGCATTATACTATTTCCAGTACTATATGGGAGCTATAATACTATTTTGGGGCTATGTGGGAGCCATAATACAGTAAAGAAGGCTGTGTGGGGGCCAATTTTACTGTTCTGAGGGCTATGTGAGGGCCAGTTATACTGTTTGAAGGGCTGTGTGGAGTCCATGTTACTGTGTGGAGGGTTGTTCGAGGACTATTATACTGTGCAGAGGCTTTTGTGGGGGTCATTATACTGTGTGAAGGGTTTTTGGGGGTCTTTTATACTGTCTGGAGAGTTGTGTGGTGGCCATTATGCTGGTTGGAGGGCTGTACGAGGTCCATTATACTGTATTTAAGAGTGTGCTGATGTTATTAAACTGCACTATGTGCAGACTTGTGTGGGGTCCCTTGAGCTGTCTGGAGGGTTGTATGATGGCCATTATACTGTTTGGAGGGCTTTGTGGGGGCCAGTATAATGTGTGAAGACCATTATACAGTGTGGGGAGTTGTGTAGATGCCACTATACTACATGGAGGGCCACTTTACTGTATGGAGGGCCACTAAATTGTATAGAGGCTCATCATATTGTATGTAGGCCTGTGTAAGGCCATCATATTGTGTTGGGGTCACTCTGGGAATATCATATTTTGCAGGGGTTACTGTATGGTCATCATACTGTACATGTGGAGGGTACTATAAAGGAATTCACTGTGGGGGTATCTTACTGTGTTTGGGGGTATAGTTCTTGGCATCATACTTTATGGGGGCCATGAAAGAAGTATCTTATTATGTATCTTATTATGTATGTTATTATTTTGCCCACTAAGGAACTTCAAGAGGGCAAAATTACTTATTACGGGCTGCAAAATTGTGAGATTTGATCTTCTTGACCCTACTATATATATGTATCAGATATACTTTTTTGCAGGGGATGAATTAGGAGTTCTGATATAGTGCCCCATGGTTTCTATGTACTCCCCTGTGATCTGTGTTTCATGGATGTGTGAATTATTTATGGTAGAATAAAAAAACTAACCATGAAATCGATGATTAGCTTGTCATCTATCCATACAGATGAGCAGTACTATTTAACAGGCTTGCATCAAATGCCTAAACGTTACGTGATACTGCAGTATTTGAAATCTGTAACCTATATTATAAAATGCAACATTAAGTTTAATTTTCTCTTTTCATATTATTCCCTTCTTGTTTATTTTTATTCAACAACATTTATTTCATCCATGCACTATATTGCAAAAAAGAAACACCATAAATTAACACTTCTTATTTTTTTATTTCTCAAAGGTTGAGCTGAAAGATTGAGGCATAATTCAAAAGTTGATGCAAATAGAATATCAATTTTCAGTTCTGTTGGTTTAATCAATAGGCTCTATATAAACCAAAACAATTTTCTCAGAACTGCTGACAAAATTCAATATTGCCAATATCAGTGAAAAAATAGGCAGATTACATAATGAAAACTGCAATGCCATTTAACTGTCATTGATATCGAATTTGATTACTTGCATCACGAACACGGTTGTATTTTCAAGTCATCAGGCACGGAAATGAGTATTGTTCCCATTTGAGTTGTACCTCGAAATGTATTGAGACTTTCACAATTATTCAAAACTCCTTAGGATGAGAACTAAGATCCTAGTAAAAAAACACAAAATTAAATTTAGTGCATTATATAAAATTAATTGAAACCTTCAAGATGAATTCAGACCCAAGACTCAGAACAACAAAATTAATCCAGACTGCCAGTTGAGACCCCTACGTTAAATTCAACTCTTATTTATTCTCCCTGACAAGTTTCATTCAGATTTCAGACTGTAAAACCCAAATTATTAATTCAAACTCCAGGCTCAAAAATGCCATCAATTAATATACTGATCAGTTCACCGGCTGGGCAAGCTTCTTTACAAAATGCAACCACGAGAGGAAGGGTCAGTAAGGTTGCAGGCTCAGCAATGTTGACTGGCAGACTAGATCTCTCCAAGTCTTATTGATATGTGCATAACAGCTGCCCATAGTAAACTAGCTCCTCTGTGGGACATTGGCTACTGATGTGTAGTAGGCCTGTCTACCTTTCCTGACCTGCATTTAGTGAATTAATTCTAAGTACAAGCTTAAACAGAACCTGTCAGCAGGATTTAGTAATATAAAGTAAAAGCATAGCCATAATGGCGCTGTTATACTGGTTCACTTTATACCTTTGGTGAAGGAATCTGATCTGAGATTCCTGTTTAATGCATCGGCCTGGAACTGGGGGTACAGTCTTCTTCTTCTGCTCCTCTGCCCCTTTGCTTGCCTCCTGGGTTTCTATGACAGGTTGCTGATTATTCAGTGACTCACCTCCTTAGTTAAATTTGTCACCACCATCACCATTTGTGTGGCAGGGCGTGAGTAGTTTGATTCCATGGCTGGTCTTCAATAAAATTGCCCATGCGGAGATTGAGATCTCAGTTTAATGAAAATGTTATTGAGCCTTGAGCCAAAATTTTGCTATGAGCATATGTCACTTCTGGTGTCATTTTACTGAAGATTGGCTATGGAATCAAACTGCACATGTAATGCCCACACCAATGATGACAGCAGCGCAAAATTTAAAATATGGAGTACTAGGCTGGGAACCCTAACGATCGGCTTTCCTTGCAGAAAAGAATTCACCCATAGAAAGCACCTTTAAGGGTCATTTAAAATGTAATTTAGTAGAGATAAGTGAATAAATTTGAGTGTGGTTGAAATCTACTTGAATTTTACAAAAAATAGCAATTGTCAAAATGCTCACTGTGGAGACACGGGGCTCAGTGGGTGCTCTCATCCACTAAAACCCGCCGCCTTTAGAAAGACAGCGTGGCTCAGGGCTCATCCCATCTGAACGCCGGCCTCCTTAACCGTGGGCGTAACACTACTCAGACAACACAGGGTGAGGGAACCACAATAATTAGACTTTATTGGATCCCCAAACAATTAACGGCACATAACACATAACCAGCAAAACACAAATGTAACAGGCAACAGAGTCTCACCCTTCCGCTGGCTCACCGGGGATTTAGAATGTCCATGCCTCAGAGGTTCCAGGGTTATTTACTCCAATCCAGCAGCACCCCGCTTTTGGCAGGCACCCACCGAGAAAGGAATAATGCCAGATTCAGGAAGCTGTGTGAGGTCTGTAAAGTCTGTAACAGGTGACTGAACTGTCCCAACCTGAGTGTCCTCCTTAGGTAGTCCTGGTATGATGTTACAATCCTGGCAGCCGGAGTCGAAATCCCTAGGCTGTGGATATGGTCTCCAACCGGAACCGGAGTCCCTAGATTGAAGCCATAAGATATCCTGATCCTCTAGTCAGCTCCAAAGAGCTTAGACTGGATCCATCAGCATCCATCAACAACCCCCTGGTGGCTTAAAGAAATCCCTTTTATAGCCACAGCCTTCCACTTGGATACACTGCGTCCTCATTGATTGGTTGGACAAGATCGCCTCTCCCATTGGATGAATCTCAAGCTGCATGGACAATGTTCATTTAAATGATGTGCATAGAAAGACTGAAGATATCTACATGAAGTCTGCAAGTCACAGACTCGACAATGGCTACTAAGGTAATCACATTAGCAATACACAACTACGTTACAATGGTTACTGAAAGAGTCTGGAGAAACAATGCGTCTGGCTTTCAGTGGCCAACACAATTACATGAGTCAACAAGAGTCTTGTAGAAACAATGAGGGACTTATCCCCCGTCTATAAACAATCTATCATCCTGTCTGGCTGAATTTTAAGAAACTTTAACCCATGAGAGTCCATGTCGTCACACTCACCTCTCCAGCTCTTCAGATATTCACTGCCACACGTTTGGTCCTAATTCCATTTTCGGATCAGCATTGGAAGTGCTGAAATCCCCAATGCCTTGGTCGTGAGACCAAGGCTTCATGCTGGTTAATCTCAGGAGGACTCTGCACATGCACCAGCAAAAGCTGCATGATGTCATAGCATGTGACAAGGACCGAGACAGGTGGCTGTGAGAAGCAGAGGAGCTGGAGAGATGAGCAGTGAGGTGAGAATCAGGATTTTAATTATTTTAATCATATTATTATTATGCTCTGAGATCTGTAGAGACCCCAAAGCATAATTATGAACATTGAATTCATGGAGAATAACCTCTCTGCAAATCAAATTTCCCCGGAATATACCAGCAAACAGGCAAATTTAAATTTTTACCTGATCTTCTACAAAAGTACAACATAGTAATTTTCTTTTATTACTGAATGCCAGTTATGCATGCAATTATAAACATTACTCACATTCTTCTCAACATGTTTCGTCTTCCAGCATCATCAGGAGACATAAGTTACAAACAACGAGCATTAGCTGACAGAAAAATTGTTAAAGCCTCGGATTGTGATATCATCTAACTGTTCAAAATAAAAATATAGACCAACATATGACTTACAGTTACACCATATACCAGCTCGCTGACTTTGCTGCAGGCTCATTAACTATGCATGCATTTCTGCCAACAGATGATGACTGCGATATTTAGCCATCATTTGCCTCTAACAGTTTGGTGTCTAGCTCTGTGAACTTGATAAATGCTACTGTAAAGCTCTGACAGTGAAATTTACTGTGTGCCTGAATGGGGTGATTCATTCTAAGTGACCATTGGAGCCCTCATGACATGATTACAGGGCACCAATGTGTGCAATAATAGTCAATAATTTTATGAAGACCCTCATGTCTGTCATGATTGTACTCCTGTGAAAGCAAGCCTGTGGCGAGCATTCACATGCTTTATGCAGCAGTATTCTGGTATTGTTGTATATAGCAGAAGTGATTGGATGATCACAAGTTCAAGTATCCTATTGGGAACAACAAAAACAATAAAACGTGAAAAAAAGTTTTTAAAAATATGAATAAAGTTCAAATCAACCCTCCTTTCCCACATTAAAAATAAACAAATACAAATTAAAAAAATATACATATTTGGTTCCACTATGTCTATATATGTCCGATCTATAAAAATATTAAATTAATTGACCCAATTGGAGAAAAAAACCCTAAACACCAGAATGACTGTTTTTTTTGACCACCGCAACACTCAAAAATAAATGCAAGAAAAAAAATTATAGTCTGAAGATCTTGCCAAGGACAAAAGCCAGAGATGAGACTTTTCTGGCGCCACACCTGGACAGCTTTTTCCAGAACCAGTTTTGGCAGTATGAATCATATCATGGTCACCTTAAAGAAATTGACTAACTGGTATTCCCACTGGATAAGTATTAGATGGTAGCTCTTCCACAAAATCATTAACTAGACCATTGGCTTTTTATAAATATCTGACTGTAGCTTGCCATCATTGTCAATAGAGATTTTCAAGTATACAAAACTGATGTCTGTGCTGTTTTTCATAGGTAAAAGCATGCCTATATCATTCCTGTTTAACATAGAAATTAAATTGGAAAGTACGGTAATTGTTTATTGTATCATTGTGTATAATTGTTTGTCATAAATATCTTCAATAAACTTACACCTAAAAAAGAATATGACGTGTGAAAAATACATTTTCACAAAAACTGTATCCTCCCATCAACTTGAAAATAAATTTGCAAAAGTAGTAGCATAGTTTGTACCCATTGCGGTACCTTTTATTTGATGATAAACGGTACCATTGAAAAAAAAAAAATACTGTGTTAAAATATATCTATGTTATTACAAAATCATTATATATTCAATATTGCATCCATTTGGTGGATAAAATGTGTCATTGCATAGATTCTGAAATCATGAACAATATTGTTGGATAAGTATTTGACATCGAGCCTAGAAAGAATCATAATCTTATCCACGACCATGTCATAGTTTCATAACCATATACTTAATGTATTTCAGAAATGATGGCAGGACACAGACACATGATGATAGAAGTTCATTGACATATTAAGCAATCATGTCTAGAGTCTGAATCAACCAAGAATTGGTATTTTTTTTCATGTACCTTCAATGAGGCTTAAAATGTGTGAATTATCAAATGTAGGTTGTATATGACATTAATTCTTAATTCTTAATCTTCAATCAAATAATTTTCACTTGCTTTCCTAACGTGTATTTTCAACTCAGACAGGTGTCTTTTATGTCTATTTGTTGGATTATTTCTCAGGGTCTTAGGCTGTGCGCGCACGTGTGCGCTCTGCACCGCACACAAAAGGTGCGCTTCAGAGCGCAGCTGAAAAGCTCCGTTCTGAAGCACCTGGTACCTGCAGAATTTGTGCGCTCTGCATGCTGCCTCTCCCTATAGACTGCATGCAAAGTGCACGAAGGAAGTGACATGTCACTTCTTAGAACGCACGCTTCGGGCAGCAGCCGAATCGCTGCGTTCTAAGACGCCACGTTCGCACGTCTCTTGCACAATCTTCATAGATTGTGCAGGGGACTCAGGACGCATGCAGTTACACTGCTGTGCAGAATGCAGCATAACTGCATGCAATACGCACACGTGTGCACATAGCCTCATAGGTATTTTTGTCTTCCAATAATTTATTGGAAATTTTGACATAATCTTCTATATCCATCAGGACAATATTCCCTTTGTCCAAAGCTTTTTGACTAGTTCTTCCATACCTCTCAGGTTTTTTTTCAGGGCTATTTGTTCTACTTGATTCAAATTTGGTGCAATATTGATATATGGTTATAGAAATAGGTGGAATATGTGAATTTGTGAAAGGGGAGCAAAGTAATTGGATAATGATAAAAGCAATGTTTACTTGGAAGTGAAGGAAAATAATTCCAGCTATATAGTTCTGGAAGAATGAGTGGATGTCATGTTACAGAAAATAGTGAACCTCAATATATTAGTCTGGTATCTTCACCAAAAGCAATTTTAGAGTGAAAATGTGGAAGATGAGGTGAGCAAGACCATTCTTTAGTACTTTCTTTGTGGGAAAGGGAGTGTATGTTTTTAGTCATTATAAGAAATGTCATTTTGCTTTGAAATTCCTTTAAATCAGCAGCCCTTACCTATAATAATAATTTTATTCATTTATATAGCGCCATTAATTCCACAGCGCTTTACATACATTGGCAACACTGTCCCCATTGGGGCTCACAATCTAGAGTCCCTATCTGTATGTCTTTGGAGTAAAATTTAAACACATGAATCACTAAGATTTCTTTTACGTATACTATAAAAACACAATGGGCATTGATGAACAGAAAAAAAATCACAAGAAATATGGTGACCTATATACGTTTTTCACTATAGATGGTCAACTCATTGTCCTGTCAAAATTCAGTACTTTCTTGTCTCAATGGGGTGCTGAAATGATTTATCCTTTTTTAACATCTCCTGTTTCCTCTGTAAAAACATGTTTAAATAACTGAAGTAGCTTTCAATGAAGAGTATTTGCCATCTCTCTCCTCCTTAGCAAGACAAAATAGAGATAATTATGAAGTGGATGAGCAGGTTTAATCAATGCTGGGTTTCTTTTGGTATATTCATGAAGCAGCAATCATCATCTGTTTGGCTTTTGAAGAGCAACAATTACAATCACTTAAAATCCCAACGGGAACAAAAATAGAATTTACATTAGCATATAAAATATTCAGCTGTATCAGGCAAAATAAGTGGGGGAAGGGGAAAGCTTTCATTCTGTATGTTAGACAAACAGAAATGATATATTCTCTTTCTAATTATCTGGCATGAGTAGCTAAGAGCGATAGTGTCATAGAAGCATGGTACAGTAGATGAAAGGACTCCAGTAATAGTAACCTAGTTTGCATGGACTTGGTAACTCTGGTGGAAGTTATGCTAATATATGATTCACATGAGAATTTTACTGTGAATTTAATTGCAACTTCTTAGTTGCGTGAAACTTTTTGCATACCTTCCAATGGAACAATACACAGTGTCTTGCAACCTGTAGCAAAGTGCACACCACAAATGTTCATTTGGCCTTATACTGATCATTGCACATTTCAGAAGCCAAATCTTCAGCACTCACACAATTGCTAGATTAGCTACTATTCTAGAGGAATAAAACAATTTTTATTATAGATATTAAAATGGTTAAAACATGTGCGGCAGCTCAGCAGCAGAAAAGCATGGGTAGTGTACATGTGCACTAGGCACAGCAGTATACACACACAGAAACTGTCACTATAGAAAGTTCTACTGGACTGTTGAAGCCAGAAAAGTAATTATATATATATAGACAGCTTTAGTACCCGGGATAGTAACTGTCTCTCTGTCGTTCTTCCAGTCTCCGTCTGTCTGTGTCTGTCTGTCTGTCTCTGTCTTTCTGTGTCTGTCTCTGTCTGTCTATGTCTATCTGTCTGTTTCTGTCTGTCTCTGTCTGTCTCTGTCTGTTTGTCTCTGTCTTTCTCTGTGTGTCTGTCTCTTTATGTCTCTTTCTGTCTGTGTGTCTGTCTCTGTGTGTCTGTCTCTCTGTCTGTCTCTCTGTCTGTCTTTCTGTCTGTCTCTATGTGTCTCTTTTCCCGTCTGTTTCTTTCCTCGTCTGTCTCTGTCTCTTTCCCCATCTGTCTCTGTCTCTTTCCCTGACTCTTTCCCTGTCTGTATGTCTCTTTCTCTGTCTGTCTCTTTCCCTTTCTGTCTGTTTGTCTCTCTGTTTGTCTCTTTTCCTGTCTGGCTGTCTTTTTCCCAGTCTGTCTGTGTCTATCTGTCTGTGTCTGTCTCTTTCTGTCTATCCCTATCCGTCTCCCCACCGACATATTATTACCTCACACAGTAGCTTCTTATTCTAACAATTTATTTTGTTCCTATAGCAACCAATCACAGCTGCTATTAATGACCTGTAGGTTGCAGCTCCATTTACTTTAATGAAGGCAGGTTTTTTGGAGAGTAACTGTAAAGCGCAGAGTTAAATTTTCCAATCAACACATAGTCTATGACGTTCCCTGAGTCACATAGGATGTCTGTGCAAAATTTCGTGATTGTAAAGGCGACGGTGCGGATTCCTTTAGTGGACATACATACATACATACACACACACACACATACACTGAGCTTTCTATATTAGATACAGTATATCTAATATAGAAAGCTCAGTGTATGTACGTACAGTACAGACCAAAAATTTGGACACACCTTCTTATCTCTAGAACAACTATTAAGAGGAGACTTTGTGTAATAGGCCAAGGTAGACCAAATTTGAGATCTGTCTATATCTCTGTCTCTTTCCCTGTCTGTCTATCTCTCTGTGTCTCTGTCTCTCTCTATCTGTCTCCCCACCGACATCATATTACCTCACACATAAGCTTCTTATACTAACAATGTCTTTTGTTCCTATAGCAACCAATCACAAGTGCTATTAAAACCAGTAGTTCCAGGCTCCATTTACTTTAATGGAGGCATGTTTTTTGGAGAGTAACTGTAAAGTGCAGGGTTAAATTTTCCTGTCAAAACATAGTCTACGACGTTCCCTGGGTCACATGAGGCGTCTGCAAAATTTCGTGATTGTAAATGAGACGGTGCGGATTCCTTTAGTGGACATACACACACACATACATACATACACACATACAGTACTGACCAAAACTTTGGACACACCTTCTCATTCAAAGAGTTTTCTTTATTTTCATGACTCTAAAAATTGTAGATTCACATTGAAGACATCAAAACTATGAATGAAAACACGTGGAATGAAATACTTAAAAAAGTGTGAAACAACTGAAAATATGTCTTATATTCTAGGTTCTTCAAAGCAGCCACCTTTTGCTTTGATTATTGCTTTGCACACTCTTGGCATTCTCTTGATGAGCTTCAAGAGGTAGTCGCCGGAAATGGTTTTCCAACAGTCTTGTAGGAGTTCCTAGAAATGCTTAGCACTTGTTGGCCCTTTTGCCTTCACTCTGCAGTCCAGCTCACCCCAAACCATCTCGATTGGGTTCAGGTCTGGTGACTGTGGAGGCCAGGTCATCTGGTGTAGCACCCCATCACTCTCCTTCTTAGTCAAATAGCCCTTACACAGCCTGGAGGTGTGTATGGGGTCATTGTCCTGTTGAAAAATAAATGATGGTCCAACTAAACGCAAACTGGATGAAATAGCATGCTGCTGCAAGATGCTGTGGCAGCCATGCTGGTTTAGTATGCCTACAATTTTGAATAAATCCCCAACAGTGTCACCAGCAAAGCACCCCTCCATTGTCACACCTCCTCCTCCATGCTTCACGGTGGGAACCAGCCTTGTAGAGTCTATCCGTTCACCTTTTCTACAAAGGTACGGTGATTGGATCCAAAGATCTCAAATTTGGACTCATCAGACCAAAGCACAGATTTCCACTGGTCTAATGTCCATTCCTTGTGTTCCTTAGCCCAAACAAGTCTCTTCTGCTTGTTACCTGTCCTTAGCAGTGGTTTCCTAGCAGCTATTTTACCATGAAGGCCTGCTGTACAAAGTCTCTCTTTAACAGTCTTTCTAGAGATGAGAAGGTGTGTCCAAACTTTTGGTCTGTACTGTATATGTATGTGTATATATATATATATATATATATATATATATATATATATAGATATATATAGTACACAATATATAGTTGTATAAAAGTAAATAAATAATTTTAAAAAAACGACGTAGCGTTCTGCAGTATTTTTTATTCTCAGCGCACATAAAGCAGACGGCTAAGGGCTGCCGTCCCCATCTGCCTGGCTTTACCTTGGCTGGCAATCAAAATACAGGGAAGCACATAAAAAATGCATGGGCTCCCGCTTCATTTTCTACTGCTAAGAGTAATCCAAGCAGCTACTGGCTCTTAACCCCCAGTGCTTGCTGTTACCTTCACTGGCAATGGAAAATCCAGGGAAGCCCTTTTTTTAAGCTTTTTGCCCAAAAGCTAGAAAAAAAAAACAAGACCTGGGCTTTGCCATATTTATGTATGCTAGTCAGGTGCAAAAGGCAGGTACAGGCTGCCTCCAACCCCTAGCTGCCTATTTGTACCTGGCTGGGAACCAAAAATATGGGGAAGCCCTTTTTTAATTATTTCATGAAGTTCATGAAATCATTTTTAAAAAACAATGACATGAGCTTGTCCCAATTTTGTGTCCAGCCAGGTCCAACTAGGCAGCTGGGGATAGGAATCCGCAGCACAGACCCAAGCTTTCCGGGCCCTCTCTATTGCGAATTGCTGTCTGCAGCAACCCCAGAAAATGGCGCTTTCATAGAAAGGCCATCTTCTGGCACTGTATCCAACTCTTCCAGCGGCCCTGGTGCCGGAAGGCACGCTGGGTAACAAGGGGTTAAAACCATCTTTGTTTTACCAGCTGGTATTAAGCCCGAGATTCTTAATGTCAAGTCAAGTTTGACCCAGCCATTAAGAATCTCCAATAAAGGGTTAAAAAAAGACACCACACAGAGAAAAAATACTTTATTAGAAATAAATACACAGATACACTTAGGGACTCTATGTTTATTACTCCCTTTCACCCCTCCACGATCCTGGTCTTCTGTCTTCTCCAACCAATCTAGCTCTGCTATATCAGACAGCACATGGTGGGAAGAACGCTTCTGCTTCCCTGTGCTGTGTAATCACTCAATGAGTGAGCAGAGGCTACCGAGATGGTAAGCAGTGATGTCACCGCCCCCACCGTTGCCATAGTAACCTGATGAGTGGGTTGTTATAGCAACGGTGATCTCCGATCACCTGATTCCCGACCCCGCTATTCACAGGCTGTGGCAGCTAATCCCTGCATGTGGGCTGTCTCTGTAAAGAGCTCCGACATGCAGGGACAGGCGCTTGCTGAGTATACTAGTACTGAGATGCTTGGGCGAGCACCGTGTACCGGTGAGATTCACTGACAGGACCTAGCATGACGTCATAGCCATGTGGCCCAGTCTGTAGCTAATCAAATAATACAACATTCACACGTGACTAGTCATGTGCTATGATGTTACGGAAGGTCCTTTTGTTACCGGGCGGCACAGAGATGATCGTACTCGGAAGGAGAAACAGCGGGAGACAGAGTCTGCAGGACGCATCGCACGACCTGTAAGTATGACAATGTTTATTATTAACTGCATTCTTTATTTTACAGCCCCCCCGGCCAATCCCATAACTGTAAAGTCAAAAATTGGTCATCAGGATGCAAGATCGTGTTATCTCAATCCCGATCATGATATTTACAAAATGATCGGGCAAGTCTTCCCGATCCCGACCATCTGGGGGATCGCCCATCCCTAGCTTTGATCTATCACTTACATATGCATTTTACTTTTCTTTTATTATACATCACATGAATGTCGTTGACATCACAATTGTGGTTCGAGTTGTTGACTGGGACTATGCGATATCTTCATTTTATGATTTTCAACATCCACAAGATTCTGCTTAATGTTATGTATACAATCTTACCTTCTCTTATCGTCTCTTCGAAATTCACATGAACTCTTTTGGTATACCTGATATCCCCAGCTTTATAATATTGTTAATATTGTTCCAAGATGTATATATTTTTTTGTCAACCAATCATTGACATTGATACCTCTAAATGACATAACATGGAAAGATCTTGTTCACATATGACGGTTTCAAAATTTACAAGCATAGTTTACTATGTGGTCTTCGTTCTAACAACTATAATTGTTGCCATTTGTATGTTAACTAGAGATGAGCGAACCGGTCGTGGATCGGCTCGAGTTCAGGTCGTCGAACGGAGGTCTCGTTCGAGTTCAGTTCGTCGAACGTTCGACGAACCGAACTCGAACCGCATAGGAAACAATGGCAGGCAATCACAAACACATAAAAACACCTAGAAAACACCCTCAAAGGTGTCCAAAAGGTGACAAACAACTCACAACACAACACAAACACATGGGAAAGTGACAAGGACATATACTCATGCGAAAACAAAAGAGCTGGACAAGGAAAAAGAGGAGGAGACACAGATATAGGCATGGCACGCCCTTCTAAAATCATGTAAAACACCACAAGGTGACTCCAAGAGGAGTCTCCCTTTTTTCCAAAAATTGGGCCACACACACCCCCACCCCTTCAGTGGCAGCACTTGTGCCCCAGTTGTACACTTCACAGCTAGATTTGCATCAAGCACATTCAAAAATACGCCATACTTAACCGTTCCCAGGATGACCCTGGGGTAGGTAGCAAAGTCTTTGCTGAACCATGACTTGTTCATCTTGGCTCCTTTTAAAAAACACAGCAAGCAAGGGTTACTCCAAGCGGAGTCTCCCTTTTTTCCAAAAATTGGGCCACACACACACCCACCCCTTCAGTGGCAGCACTTGTGCCCCAGTTGTACACTTCACAGCTAGATTTGCATCAAGTCCATTCAAAAATACGCCATACTTAACTGTTCCCAGGATGACCCCGGGGTAGATAGCAAAGTCGTTGCTGAACCATAACTTGTTCATCTTGGCTCCTTTTTAAAAACACAGCAAGCAAGGGTTACTCCAAGCGGAGTCTCCCTTTTTTCCAAAAATTGGGCCCCACACACACCCACCCCTTCAGTGGCAGCAGTTGTGCCCCAGTTGTACACTTCACAGGTAGATTTGCATCGAGCACATTCAAAAATACGCCATACTTAACTGTTCCCAGGATGACCCTGGGGTAGGTAGCAAAGTCTTTGCTGAACCATGACTTGTTCATCTTGGCTCCTTTTAAAAAACACAGCAAGCAAGGGTTACTCCAAGCGGAGTCTCCCTTTTTTCCAAAAATTGGGCCCCACACACACCCACCCCTTCACTGGCAGCAGTTGTGCCCCAGTTGTACACTTCACAGGTAGATTTGCATCGAGCACATTCAAAAATACGCCATACTTAACCGTTCCCAGGATGACCCCGGGGTAGGTAGCAGAGTCGTTGCTGAACCATAACTTGTTCATCTTGGCTCCTTTTTAAAAACACAGCAAGCAAGGGTTACTCCAAGCGGAGTCTCCCTTTTTTCCAAAAATTGGGCCCCACACACACCCACCCCTTCAGTGGCAGCACTTGTGCCCCAGTTGTACACTTCACAGGTAGATTTGCATCGAGCACATTCAAAAATACGCCATTCTTAACCGTCCCCAGGATGACACCGGGGTAGGTAGCAAAGTCTTTCCTGATCCCAGCTCTGTTCATCTTGGCTCCTTTTTAAAAACACAGCAAGCAAGGGTTACTCCAAGTGGAGTCTCCCTTTTTTCCAAAAATTGGGCCCCACACACACCCCATCAGTGGCAGCACTTGTGCCCTTGTTGCAAACAGGATGTTTTGATTTGCATCAAGCTCATTCCAAATCCACAAGCATTTATTCTCCCCAGGATGACACAGGGGTAGTAAATTCCTTGTGGATCCATGACTTGTTCATTTTGATGAACGTTAGTCTGTCCACATTGTCACTGGACAGACGCGTGCGCTTATCTGTCAGCACACACCCAGCAGCACTGAAGACACGTTTAAAAACAACGCTGGCAGCTGGACACGACAAAATTTCCAAGGCGTAAGTTGAGAGCTCTGGCCATTTTTCAAGATTTGAAGCCCAAAATGAGCAAGGCTCCATTTGCAAAGTCAGGGCATCAATGTTCATCTGGAGATACTCCTGTATCATCCTCTCCAGCCATTGACTTGTCAGACTTGTTGTCTCTGGAGGCCTTGCAAAGGGCGGTCTAAAAAAATTATGAAAAGATTCCATAAAATTGCTGTTACCAGCACCAGATACGGTGATACTGGTACGGGTAGACTGTTGAAGATGACGAGACCGTCCCATGTTTGTCAAGTTACAACTGGGAGATTCACTCCCTGCACCTGCACGGTTGTTTGGTGGAAAAGCCGAGCTAAGATCGAGTAACAGCTTCTGCTGATACTCCTGCATATGTGCGTCCCTTTCTATGGCTGGAATTATGTCACAAAATTTGGACTTGTACCGGGGATCTAATAGTGTGGCAAGCCAGTAGTCATCATCACTTCTAATTTTGACAATACGAGGGTCATTTTGGAGGTAGTGCAGCAAGAAGGCGCTCATGTGTCTTGCGCAGCGATGCGGACCAAGTCCACGCTGTGTTTGTGGCATAGAGGTGCTAACCGTTCTTTCTTCCTCTGACATCTCCCCCCAACCTCTTTCAACAGAAATTTGACCAAGGTCTCCCTCATCCGCTGAGTCTTCCATGTCCATGGACAGTTCGTCCTCCATTTCTTCATGTTCTCCTGCACCTTCCTCAACATTTCGCCTGCTACCATGCGCCCTTGTTTATCCCTGTCCCCCATGGTCCCATGCCTGCCGCGTTGGTGATGATGAACGTCTGGACCTTGGTGATGTTGTTGTATCTTGCGCATATGAATCCTCCTGTAGTTCCTCCCCTTCCTGTTGTCTCACCCCCTGACTCCGAATAGTGTTTAGCGTGTGCTCTAGCATGTAAATGACTGGAATTGTCATGCTGATAATGGCATTGTCAGCGCTAAACATATTCGTCGCCATGTCGAAACTGTGCAGAAGGGTGCATAGGTCCTTGATCTGAGACCACTCCATCAGGGTGATCTTCCCCACCTCTGCATCTCGTTGGCCCAGGCTATACGTCATGACGTATGGCACCAGGGCTCGGCGGTGCTGCCACAGTCGCTGTAACATGTGGAGAGTCGAATTCCAGCGTGTCGCCACATCGCATTTCAGGCGATGAACTGGCAGGCCGAAAGACTTCTGGAGCGATGCAAGTCGCTCAGCTGCGGCGCTTGAACGGCGGAAGTGAGCAGACAGTTTTCGTGCCCTGGTCAGAAGGCCATCTAGGCCGGGATAGTGTGTTAAAAATTGCTGGACAACAAGGTTCAACACGTGAGCCATACAAGGCACGTGTGTCACCTTGCCCAGGCGAAGGGCCGCACCCAGGTTTGCAACATTGTCGCACACGGCCTTACCAGGCTGCAGGTTGAGTGGAGACAACCATTCATTAAACTCAGTCTGCAGAGCTGCCCACAACTCAGCCGCTGTGTGACTCCTATTTTCAAGACATGTCAAGCTACAGACCGCCTGATGCCGTTGCGCTCTGCTGCCAGCATAGTAATGAGGGGTGCGTGATTCCTTCTGCACAGTGCGAACGCTGGTGGCCTGACCAGGCCGGCTTGGGGCGGAGGTGGAGGACCCAGATGAGGTGGAGGAGGCAGAAGCAGTGGCGGAACTTGGACAGACAGAGGATTGACACACAAGTCGTGGGGACGGCAAGACTTGTGCAGCAAACCCTTCACCATCTATCACCATAGTTACCCAGTGCCCAGTTAGCGACATGTAACGTCCCTGTCC
This sequence comes from Anomaloglossus baeobatrachus, assembly GCF_048569485.1. Classification (NCBI taxonomy): domain Eukaryota; kingdom Metazoa; phylum Chordata; class Amphibia; order Anura; family Aromobatidae; genus Anomaloglossus; species Anomaloglossus baeobatrachus. Next base: position 549,199,231 of record NC_134353.1, on the reverse strand, counting down.
ATGCTTACTGGTCCAAGTATCGGTGGTGAAATGCACCCGTTAACACAGAGTTTCTCAAGGAAGCGGTGATGTTGTGTGCGACATGCTGGTGTAGCATGGGCACACCTTTCTTAGTGAATTAGTGGCGACTGGGCATCTGGTACTGGGGCACAGCGACAGACATAAGGTCTCTAAAATCCTGTGTGTCCACCAGGCGGAAAGGCAGCATTTCGGTAGCCAAGAGCTTACAGAGGGATAAAGTCAACCTCTTAGCTTTGTCATGGGTCGCAGGAAATGGCCTTTTATTTGTCCACAACTGAGGGACAGAGATCTGGCTGCTGTGTGTAGACGGTGTTGAGTAGGGTGTCCCTGGAAAAATGCAGCTTTGTGAGGAAAGTGCAGGCATAGACATGATGTCGCCTTCATCCAACGTTGGTGCTATCGATGTCTGAGAGAGCTGTACACCGGCACTTGTTTCCCCTTCCAAACCAACTGACGACCTACCAAGCAAACTGCCTGTTGCGGTTACAGTGGTGGAAGTTGTGCGTGGAAAACCAGGTGTGACAGCTGTCCCCACAGTCCTAGAAGATGAAGAGCGCGCAGATGCACTAGAAGGGGAGGCGGTGGATGGTTCGCTCCGCTAGGCCGCATTGCAGCACGGTGAGCTTCCCACCGGGACATATGATATTTATTCATGTGACGATTCATGGAAGAAGTTGTCAAACTGCTGAAGTTTTGCCCTCTACTAACAGAATCATGACAAATTTTACAGATCACATAATTTGGGCGATCTTTTGCTATGTCAAAAAAGGACCAGGCTAGGCAAGGCTTAGAGGGCATGCGACCTGCTGATCCACCCCGACTAGTGCTCAGAGGCACAGTGGTGGCTGAGGATGCAGTTGTAGACGTGCTACCAGTACTCCTACTCTGTCCAGGAAGGCGCAAGGTAACTTCGTCGTCAGTTGCATCCTCCTCCACCGTCTCTGTTGACCTCCTCGAGGGCCTGACTGTGGGTTGACAGTAGGTGAGATCTAGAACTTCCTCATCAATTGTTGTGTTTGCACTCCCCTCACCCTCAGACCGAGCCTCTTCTTGCCCTGACCGAATATTTAAGTTGTCATCCCAATCTGGTATCTGCGTCTCATCTTCATCAGTATGTTCCTCATTGTCTATAACAACAGGTGTTACAGTTTGTGAAAAAGGGTCAACATTATGCTCAGAAACCTGGTCCTCACGGCCTGAATCAGAGTCACAAAGGTTCTGGGCATCACTGCAGACCATTTCCTGGTCTGTATTCACTGTAGCTTGGGAGCAGAACTCTGATTCCCAGGCTATAGTGTGACTGAACAGCTCTGCAGACTCACCCATCTCAGTTCCACCATACTGTGCAGGGCGGATGGAGACTTCAGAGCTGGGAGAAAGCAAGTTTGATTGGGATGACAACTCAAAGGACTGGTGTTTTTTGGATGCGAAAGTTGAGGTGGCGGAGAGGGCACTTGTTGGACCACTTGAGATCCATTCAAGCATTTTCCTTTTTTGGCCATCATCTACCTTTGTTCCAGTTGTTTGTGTCCGTAAAAAAGGGAGCACATCGGATTTTCCACGGTACGTAGTAGACATCTTACTTTTGCAGGAAGATGGTCTATCTTCAGCAGATGTTAATGGAGCTTTGCCACCTTCCCCACGGACAAACCCTTTTTTCCTTTTCCAACACGACTCTTCCCCTTTCCACCAGCATCTGTCATTTTGCCACTCATGTTGATTGCGACAAGATTGTGCACTTAAAATGTGGTAGTAAAAATTGAGAGGTGGTGTAGATTGCAGCGGTGGTCTAGCTTTATTAACAGCAGAATAAACAACAATAATTATCCCTGACAATGCAACTACGGCCCTTAAACAGGCAGCAGTGTTTGCTAGTATAATGGCTTAGTAACAATGAGTTTGAGTGTGCAATGCAGGCAGACGTGCTGCAAATATCTTTGCACTAGTGGGACAATACAGAAGTCCAACAGCCATGTTTAGGATGCCACTAAGTTCACTCAGTGTTTGCTAGTATAATGGCTTAGTAACAATGAGTTTGAGTGTGCAATGCAGGTAGACGTGCTGCAAATATCTTTGCACTAGTGGGACAATACAGAAGTCCAACAGCCACGTTTAGGATGCCACTAAGTTCACTCAGTGTTTGCTAGTATAATGGCTTAGTAACAATGAGTTTGGGTGTGCAATGCAGGCAGACGTGCTGCAAATATCTTTGAACTAGTGGGACAATACAGTTGTCCAACAGCCACGTTTAGGATGCCACTAAGTTCACTCAGTGTTTGCTAGTATAATGGCTTAGTAACAATGAGTTTGAGTGTGCAATGCAGGTAGACGTGCTGCAAATATCTTTGCACTAGTGGGACAATACAGAAGTCCAACAGCCACTTTTATGATGCCACTAAGTTCACTCAGTGTTTGCTAGTATAATGGCTTAGTAACAATGAGTTTGAGTGTGCAATGCTGGTAGACGTGCTGCAAATATCTTTGCACTAGTGGGACAATACAGAAGTCCAACAGCCACGTTTAAGATGCCACTAAGTTCACTCAGTGTTTGCTAGTATAATGGCTTAGTAACAATGAGTTTGAGTGTGGAATGCAGGTAGACGTTCTGCAAATATCTTTGCACTAGTGGGACAATACAGAAGTCCAACAGCCACGTTTAGGATGCCACTAAGTTCACTCAGTGTTTGCTAGTATAATGGCTTAGTAACAATGAGTTTGAGTGTGCAATGCAGGCAGACGTGCTGCAAATATCTTTGCACTAGTGGGACAATACAGAAGTCCAACAGCCACTTTTATGATGCCACTTAGTTCACTCAGTGTTTGCTAGTATAATGGTTTAGTAACAATGAGTTTGAGTGTGCAATGCAGGCAGACATGCTGCAAATATCTTTGCACTAGTGGGACAATACAGAAGTCCAACAGCCACGTTTAAGATGCCACTAAGTTCACTCAGTGTTTGCTAGTATAATGGTTTAGTAACAATGAGTTTGAGTGTGCAATGCAGGTAGACGTGCTGCAAATATCTTTGCACTAGTGGGACAATACAGAAGTCCAACAGCCACGTTTAAGATGCCACTAAGTTCACTCAGTGTTTGCTAGTATAATGGCTTAGTAACAATGAGTTTGAGTGTGCAATGCTGGTAGACGTGCTGCAAATATCTTTGCACTAGTGGGACAATACAGAAGTCCAACAGCCAAGTTTAGGATACCACTAAGTTCACTCAGTGTTTCCTAGTATAATGGCTTAGTAACAATGAGTTTGAGTGTGCAATGCAGGCAGACGTGCTGCAAATATCTTTGCACTAGTGGGACAATACAGAAGTCCAACAGCCACTTTTATGATGCCACTAAGTTCACTCAGTGTTTGCTAGTATAATGGCTTAGTAACAATGAGTTTGAGTGTCTAATGCAGGCAGACGTGCTGCAAATATCTTTGCACTAGTGGGACAATACAGAAGTCCAACAACCACTTTTATGATGCCACTAAGTTCACTCAGTGTTTGCTAGTATAATGGCTTAGAAACAATGAGTTTGAGTGTGCAATGCAGGTAGACGTCCTGCAAATATCTTTGCACTAGTGGGACAATACAGAAGTCCAACAGCCACGTTTAGGATGCTACTAAGTTCACTCAGTGTTTGCTAGTATAATGGCTTAGTAACAATGAGTTTGAGTGTGCAATGCAGGCAGACGTGCTGCAAATATCTTTGCACTAGTGGGACAATACAGAAGTCCAACAGCCACTTTTATGATGCCACTAAGTTCACTCAGTGTTTGCTAGTATAATGGCTTAGTAACAATGAGTTTGAGTGTGCAATGCTGGTAGACGTGCTGCAAATATCTTTGCACTAGTGGGACAATACAGAAGTCCAACAGCCACGTTTAAGATGCCACTAAGTTCACTCAGTGTTTGCTAGTATAATGGCTTAGTAACAATGAGTTTGAGTGTGGAATGCAGGTAGACGTTCTGCAAATATCTTTGCACTAGTGGGACAATACAGAAGTCCAACAGCCACGTTTAGGATGCCACTAAGTTCACTCAGTGTTTGCTAGTATAATGGCTTAGTAACAATGAGTTTGAGTGTGCAATGCAGGTAGACGTTCTGCAAATATCTTTGCACTAGTGGGACAATACAGAAGTCCAACAGCCACGTTTAGGATGCCACTAAGTTCACTCAGTGTTTGCTAGTATAATGGCTTAGTAACAATGAGTTTGAGTGTGCAATGCAGGCAGACGTGCTGCAAATATCTTTGCACTAGTGGGACAATACAGAAGTCCAACAGCCACTTTTATGATGCCACTTAGTTCACTCAGTGTTTGCTAGTATAATGGTTTAGTAACAATGAGTTTGAGTGTGCAATGCAGGCAGACATGCTGCAAATATCTTTGCACTAGTGGGACAATACAGAAGTCCAACAGCCACGTTTAAGATGCCACTAAGTTCACTCAGTGTTTGCTAGTATAATGGTTTAGTAACAATGAGTTTGAGTGTGCAATGCAGGTAGACGTGCTGCAAATATCTTTGCACTAGTGGGACAATACAGAAGTCCAACAGCCACGTTTAAGATGCCACTAAGTTCACTCAGTGTTTGCTAGTATAATGGCTTAGTAACAATGAGTTTGAGTGTGCAATGCTGGTAGACGTGCTGCAAATATCTTTGCACTAGTGGGACAATACAGAAGTCCAACAGCCAAGTTTAGGATACCACTAAGTTCACTCAGTGTTTCCTAGTATAATGGCTTAGTAACAATGAGTTTGAGTGTGCAATGCAGGCAGACGTGCTGCAAATATCTTTGCACTAGTGGGACAATACAGAAGTCCAACAGCCACTTTTATGATGCCACTAAGTTCACTCAGTGTTTGCTAGTATAATGGCTTAGTAACAATGAGTTTGAGTGTGCAATGCAGGCAGACGTGCTGCAAATATCTTTGCACTAGTGGGACAATACAGAAGTCCAACAGCCACTTTTATGATGCCACTAAGTTCACTCAGTGTTTGCTAGTATAATGGCTTAGTAACAATGAGTTTGAGTGTGCAATGCAGGTAGATGTCCTGCAAATATGTTTGCACTAGTGGGACAATACAGAAGTCCAACAGCCACGTTTAGGATGCCACTAAGTTCACTCAGTGTTTGCTAGTATAATGGCTTAGTAACAATGAGTTTGAGTGTGCAATGCAGGCAGACGTGCTGCAAATATCTTTGCACTAGTGGGACAATACAGAAGTCCAACAGCCACTTTTATGATGCCACTAAGTTCACTCAGTGTTTGCTAGTATAATGGCTAAGTAACAATGAGTTTGAGTGTGTAATGCAGGTAGACGTGCTGCAAATATCTTTGCACTAGTGGGACAATACAGAAGTCCAACAGCCACGTTTAGGATGCCACTAAGTTCACTCAGTGTTTGCTAGTATAATGGCTTAGTAACAATAAGTTTGAGTTTGCAATGCAGGTAGACGTGGTGCAAAAATCTTTGCACTAGTGGGACAATACAGTTGTCCAACAGCCACGTTTAAGATGCCATTAAGTTCACTCAGTGTTTGCTAGTATAATTGTTTAGTAACAATGAATTTGAGTGTGCAATGCAGGTAGACGTGCTGCAAATATTTTTGCACTAGTGGGACAATACAGAAGTCCAACAGCCACGTTTAGGATGCCACTAAGTTCACTCAGTGTTTGCTAGTATAATGGCTTAGTAACAATGAATTTGAGTGTGCAATGTAGGTAGACGTGCTGCAAATATCTTTGCACTAGTGGGACAATACAGAAGACCAACAGCCACTTTTATAATGCCACTAAGTTCACTCAGTGTTTGCTAGTATAATGGCTTAGTAACAATGAGTTTGAGTGTGCAATGCAGGAAGACGTGCTGCAAATATCTTTGCACTAGTGGGACAATACAGAAATCCAACAGCCACGTTTAGGATGCCACTAAGTTCACTCAGTGTTTGCTAGTATAATGGCTTAGTAACAATGAGTTTGAGTGTGCAATGCAGGCAGACGTGCTGCAAATATCTTTGCACTAGTGGGACAATACAGAAGTCCAACAGCCACTTTTATGATGCCACTAAGTTCACTCAGTGTTTGCTAGTATAATGGCTTCGTAACAATGAGTTTGAGTGTGCAATGCTGGTAGACGTGCTGCAAATATCTTTGCACTAGTGGGACAATACAGAAGTCCAACAGCCACGTTTAAGATGCCACTAAGTTCACTCAGTGTTTGCTAGTATAATGGCTTAGTAACAATGAGTTTGAGTGTGGAATGCAGGTAGACGTTCTGCAAATATCTTTGCACTAGTGGGACAATACAGAAGTCCAACAGCCACTTTTATGATGCCACTAAGTTCACTCAGTGTTTGCTAGTATAATGGCTTAGTAACAATGAGTTTGAGTGTGCAATGCAGGCAGACGTGCTGCAAATATCTTTGCACTAGTGGGACAATACAGAAGTCCAACAACCACTTTTATGATGCCACTAAGTTCACTCAGTGTTTGCTAGTATAATGGCTTAGAAACAATGAGTTTGAGTGTGCAATGCAGGTAGACGTCCTGCAAATATCTTTGCACTAGTGGGACAATACAGAAGTCCAACAGCCACGTTTAGGATGCTACTAAGTTCACTCAGTGTTTGCTAGTATAATGGCTTAGTAACAATGAGTTTGAGTGTGCAATGCAGGCAGACGTGCTGCAAATATCTTTGCACTAGTGGGACAATACAGAAGTCCAACAGCCACTTTTATGATGCCACTAAGTTCACTCAGTGTTTGCTAGTATAATGGCTTAGTAACAATGAGTTTGAGTGTGCAATGCTGGTAGACGTGCTGCAAATATCTTTGCACTAGTGGGACAATACAGAAGTCCAACAGCCACGTTTAAGATGCCACTAAGTTCACTCAGTGTTTGCTAGTATAATGGCTTAGTAACAATGAGTTTGAGTGTGGAATGCAGGTAGACGTTCTGCAAATATCTTTGCACTAGTGGGACAATACAGAAGTCCAACAGCCACGTTTAGGATGCCACTAAGTTCACTCAGTGTTTGCTAGTATAATGGCTTAGTAACAATGAGTTTGAGTGTGCAATGCAGGCAGACGTGCTGAAAATATCTTTGCACTAGTGGGACAATACAGAAGTCCAACAGCCACTTTTATGATGCCACTAAGTTCACTCAGTGTTTGCTAGTATAATGGCTTAGTAAAAATGAGTTGGAGTGTGCAATGCAGGCAGACATGCTGCAAATATCTTTGCACTAGTGGGACAATACAGAAGTCCAACAGCCAAGTTTAGGATACCACTAAGTTCACTCAGTGTTTCCTAGTATAATGGCTTAGTAACAATGAGTTTGAGTGTGCAATGCAGGCAGACGTGCTGCAAATATCTTTGCACTAGTGGGACAATACAGAAGTCCAACAGACACTTTTATGATGCCACTAAGTTCACTCAGTGTTTGCTAGTATAATGGCTAAGTAACAATGAGTTTGAGTGTGCAATGCAGGCAGACGTGCTGCAAATATCTTTGCACTAGTGGGACAATACAGAAGTCCAACAGCCACGTTTAGGATGCCACTAAGTTCACTCAGTGTTTGCTAGTATAATGGCTTAGTAACAATGAATTTGAGTGTGCAATGTAGGTAGACGTGCTGCAAATATCTTTGCACTAGTGGGACAATACAGAAGACCAACAGCCACTTTTATAATGCCACTAAGTTCACTCAGTGTTTGCTAGTATAATGGCTTAGTAACAATGAGTTTGAGTGTGCAATGCAGGAAGACGTGCTGCAAATATCTTTGCACTAGTGGGACAATACAGAAATCCAACAGCCACGTTTAGGATGCCACTAAGTTCACTCAGTGTTTGCTAGTATAATGGCTTAGTAACAATGAGTTTGAGTGTGCAATGCAGGCAGACGTGCTGCAAATATCTTTGCACTAGTGGGACAATACAGAAGTCCAACAGCCACTTTTATGATGCCACTAAGTTCACTCAGTGTTTGCTAGTATAATGGCTTAGTAACAATGAGTTTGAGTGTGCAATGCAGGCAGACGTGCTGCAAATATCTTTGCACTAGTGGGACAATACAGAAGTCCAACAGCCACGTTTAAGATGCCACTAAGTTCACTCAGTGTTTGCTAGTATAATGGCTTAGTAACAATGAGTTTGAGTGTGGAATGCAGGTAGACGTTCTGCAAATATCTTTGCACTAGTGGGACAATACAGAAGTCCAACAGCCACGTTTAGGATGCCACTAAGTTCACTCAGTGTTTGCTAGTATAATGGCTTAGTAACAATGAGTTTGAGTGTGCAATGCAGGCAGACGTGCTGCAAATATCTTTGCACTAGTGGGACAATACAGAAGTCCAACAGCCACTTTTATGATGCCACTAAGTTCACTCAGTGTTTGCTAGTATAATGGCTTAGTAACAATGAGTTGGAGTGTGCAATGCAGGCAGACATGCTGCAAATATCTTTGCACTAGTGGGACAATACAGAAGTCCAACAGCCAAGTTTAGGATACCACTAAGTTCACTCAGTGTTTCCTAGTATAATGGCTTAGTAACAATGAGTTTGAGTGTGCAATGCAGGCAGACGTGCTGCAAATATCTTTGCACTAGTGGGACAATACAGAAGTCCAACAGCCACTTTTATGATGCCACTAAGTTCACTCAGTGTTTGCTAGTATAATGGCTTAGTAACAATGAGTTTGAGTGTGCAATGCAGGCAGACGTGCTGCAAATATCTTTGCACTAGTGGGACAATACAGAAGTCCAACAGCCACGTTTAGGATGCTACTAAGATCACTCAGTGTTTGCTAGTATAATGGCTTAGTAACAATGAGTTTGAGTGTGCAATGCAGGCAGACGTGCTGCAAATATCTTTGCACTAGTGGGACAATACAGAAGTCCAACAGCCACGTTTAGGATGCCACTAAGTTCACTCAGTGTTTGCTAGTATAATGGCTTAGTAACAATGAGTTTGAAAATGCAATGCAGGCAGACGTGCTGCAAATATCTTTGCACTATTGGGACAATACAGAAGTCCAACAGCCACGTTTAAGATGCCACTAAGTTCACTTAGTGTTTTCTGGTATAATGGCTTAGTAACAATGAGTTTGAATGTGCAATGCAGGTAGACGTGCTGCAAATATCTTTGCACTAGTGGGACAATACAGAAGTCCAACAGCCACGTTTAGGATGCTACTAAGTTCACTCAGTGTTTGCTAGTATAATGGCTTAGTAACAATGAGTTTGAGTGTGCAATGCAGGCAGACGTGCTGCAAATATCTTTGCACTAGTGGGACAATACAGAAGTCCAACAGCCACGTTTAGGATGCCACTAAGTTCACTCAGTGTTTGCTAGTATAATGGCTTAGTAACAATGAGTTTGAGTGTGCAATGCAGGCAGACGTGCTGCAAATATCTTTGCACTAGTGGGACAATACAGAAGTCCAACAGCCACGTTTAAGATGCCACTAAGTTCACTTAGTGTTTTCTGGTATAATGGCTTAGTAACAATGAGTTTGAGTGTGCAATGCAGGTAGACGTGCTGCAAATATCTTTGCACTAGTGGGACAATACAGAAGTCCAACAGCCACGTTTCGGATGCCACTAAGTTCACTCAGTGTTTGCTAGTATTATGGCTTAGTAACAATGAGTTTGAGTGTGCAATGCAGGCAGACGTGCTGCAAATATCTTTGCACTAGTGGGACAATACAGAAGTCAAACAGCCACTTTTATGAAGCCACTAAGTTCACTCAGTGTTTGCTAGTATAATGGCTTAGTAACAATGAGTTTGAGTGTGCAATGCAGGCAGACGTGCTGCAAATATCTTTGCACTAGTGGGACAATACAGAAGTCCAACAGCCACGTTTAAGATGCCACTAAGTTCACTCAGTGTTTGCTAGTATAATGGCTTAGTAACAATGAGTTTGAGTGTGGAATGCAGGTAGACGTTCTGCAAATATCTTTGCACTAGTGGGACAATACAGAAGTCCAACAGCCACGTTTAGGATGCCACTAAGTTCACTCAGTGTTTGCTAGTATAATGGCTTAGTAACAATGAGTTTGAGTGTGCAATGCAGGCAGACGTGCTGAAAATATCTTTGCACTAGTGGGACAATACAGAAGTCCAACAGCCACATTTAGGATGCCACTATGTTCACTCAGTGTTTGCTAGTATAATGGCTTAGTAACAATGAGTTTGAGTGTGCAATGCAGGCAGACGTGCTGCAAATATCTTTGCACTAGTGGGACAATACAGAAGTCCAACAGCCACTTTTATGATGCCACTAAGTTCACTCAGTGTTTGCTAGTATAATGGCTTAGTAACAATGAGTTTGAGTGTGCAATGCTGGTAGACGTGCTGCAAATATCTTTGCACTAGTGGGACAATACAGAAGTCCAACAGCCACGTTTAAGATGCCACTAAGTTCACTCAGTGTTTGCTAGTATAATGGCTTAGTAACAATGAGTTTGAGTGTGGAATGCAGGTAGACGTTCTGCAAATATCTTTGCACTAGTGGGACAATACAGAAGTCCAACAGCCACGTTTAGGATGCCACTAAGTTCACTCAGTGTTTGCTAGTATAATGGCTTAGTAACAATGAGTTTGAGTGTGCAATGCAGGCAGACGTGCTGAAAATATCTTTGCACTAGTGGGACAATACAGAAGTCCAACAGCCACTTTTATGATGCCACTAAGTTCACTCAGTGTTTGCTAGTATAATGGCTTAGTAAAAATGAGTTGGAGTGTGCAATGCAGGCAGACATGCTGCAAATATCTTTGCACTAGTGGGACAATACAGACGTCCAACAGCCAAGTTTAGGATACCACTAAGTTCACTCAGTGTTTCCTAGTATAATGGCTTAGTAACAATGAGTTTGAGTGTGCAATGCAGGCAGACGTGCTGCAAATATCTTTGCACTAGTGGGACAATACAGAAGTCCAACAGACACTTTTATGATGCCACTAAGTTCACTCAGTGTTTGCTAGTATAATGGCTAAGTAACAATGAGTTTGAGTGTGCAATGCAGGCAGACGTGCTGCAAATATCTTTGCACTAGTGGGACAATACAGAAGTCCAACAGCCACGTTTAGGATGCCACTAAGTTCACTCAGTGTTTGCTAGTATAATGGCTTAGTAACAATGAATTTGAGTGTGCAATGTAGGTAGACGTGCTGCAAATATCTTTGCACTAGTGGGACAATACAGAAGACCAACAGCCACTTTTATAATGCCACTAAGTTCACTCAGTGTTTGCTAGTATAATGGCTTAGTAACAATGAGTTTGAGTGTGCAATGCAGGAAGACGTGCTGCAAATATCTTTGCACTAGTGGGACAATACAGAAATCCAACAGCCACGTTTAGGATGCCACTAAGTTCACTCAGTGTTTGCTAGTATAATGGCTTAGTAACAATGAGTTTGAGTGTGCAATGCAGGCAGACGTGCTGCAAATATCTTTGCACTAGTGGGACAATACAGAAGTCCAACAGCCACTTTTATGATGCCACTAAGTTCACTCAGTGTTTGCTAGTATAATGGCTTAGTAACAATGAGTTTGAGTGTGCAATGCAGGCAGACGTGCTGCAAATATCTTTGCACTAGTGGGACAATACAGAAGTCCAACAGCCACGTTTAAGATGCCACTAAGTTCACTCAGTGTTTGCTAGTATAATGGCTTAGTAACAATGAGTTTGAGTGTGGAATGCAGGTAGACGTTCTGCAAATATCTTTGCACTAGTGGGACAATACAGAAGTCCAACAGCCACGTTTAGGATGCCACTACGTTCACTCAGTGTTTGCTAGTATAATGGCTTAGTAACAATGAGTTTGAGTGTGCAATGCAGGCAGACGTGCTGCAAATATCTTTGCACTAGTGGGACAATACAGAAGTCCAACAGCCACTTTTATGATGCCACTAAGTTCACTCAGTGTTTGCTAGTATAATGGCTTAGTAACAATGAGTTGGAGTGTGCAATGCAGGCAGACATGCTGCAAATATCTTTGCACTAGTGGGACAATACAGAAGTCCAACAGCCAAGTTTAGGATACCACTAAGTTCACTCAGTGTTTCCTAGTATAATGGCTTAGTAACAATGAGTTTGAGTGTGCAATGCAGGCAGACGTGCTGCAAATATCTTTGCACTAGTGGGACAATACAGAAGTCCAACAGCCACTTTTATGATGCCACTAAGTTCACTCAGTGTTTGCTAGTATAATGGCTTAGTAACAATGAGTTTGAGTGTGCAATGCAGGCAGACGTGCTGCAAATATCTTTGCACTAGTGGGACAATACAGAAGTCCAACAGCCACGTTTAGGATGCTACTAAGATCACTCAGTGTTTGCTAGTATAATGGCTTAGTAACAATGAGTTTGAGTGTGCAATGCAGGCAGACGTGCTGCAAATATCTTTGCAGTAGTGGGACAATACAGAAGTCCAACAGCCACGTTTAGGATGCCACTAAGTTCACTCAGTGTTTGCTAGTATAATGGCTTAGTAACAATGAGTTTGAAAATGCAATGCAGGCAGACGTGCTGCAAATATCTTTGCACTATTGGGACAATACAGAAGTCCAACAGCCACGTTTAAGATGCCACTAAGTTCACTTAGTGTTTTCTGGTATAATGGCTTAGTAACAATGAGTTTGAATGTGCAATGCAGGTAGACGTGCTGCAAATATCTTTGCACTAGTGGGACAATACAGAAGTCCAACAGCCACGTTTAGGATGCTACTAAGTTCACTCAGTGTTTGCTAGTATAATGGCTTAGTAACAATGAGTTTGAGTGTGCAATGCAGGCAGACGTGCTGCAAATATCTTTGCACTAGTGGGACAATACAGAAGTCCAACAGCCACGTTTAGGATGCCACTAAGTTCACTCAGTGTTTGCTAGTATAATGGCTTAGTAACAATGAGTTTGAGTGTGCAATGCAGGCAGACGTGCTGCAAATATCTTTGCACTAGTGGGACAATACAGAAGTCCAACAGCCACGTTTAAGATGCCACTAAGTTCACTTAGTGTTTTCTGGTATAATGGCTTAGTAACAATGAGTTTGAGTGTGCAATGCAGGTAGACGTGCTGCAAATATCTTTGCACTAGTGGGACAATACAGAAGTCCAACAGCCACGTTTCGGATGCCACTAAGTTCACTCAGTGTTTGCTAGTATTATGGCTTAGTAACAATGAGTTTGAGTGTGCAATGCAGGCAGACGTGCTGCAAATATCTTTGCACTAGTGGGACAATACAGAAGTCCAACAGCCACTTTTATGAAGCCACTAAGTTCACTCAGTGTTTGCTAGTATAATGGCTTAGTAACAATGAGTTTGAGTGTGCAATGCAGGCAGACGTGCTGCAAATATCTTTGCACTAGTGGGACAATACAGAAGTCCAACAGCCACGTTTAAGATGCCACTAAGTTCACTCAGTGTTTGCTAGTATAATGGCTTAGTAACAATGAGTTTGAGTGTGGAATGCAGGTAGACGTTCTGCAAATATCTTTGCACTAGTGGGACAATACAGAAGTCCAACAGCCACGTTTAGGATGCCACTAAGTTCACTCAGTGTTTGCTAGTATAATGGCTTAGTAACAATGAGTTTGAGTGTGCAATGCAGGCAGACGTGCTGAAAATATCTTTGCACTAGTGGGACAATACAGAAGTCCAACAGCCACTTTTATGATGCCACTAAGTTCACTCAGTGTTTGCTAGTATAATGGCTTAGTAAAAATGAGTTGGAGTGTGCAATGCAGGCAGACATGCTGCAAATATCTTTGCACTAGTGGGACAATACAGAAGTCCAACAGCCAAGTTTAGGATACCACTAAGTTCACTCAGTGTTTCCTAGTATAATGGCTTAGTAACAATGAGTTTGAGTGTGCAATGCAGGCAGACGTGCTGCAAATATCTTTGCACTAGTGGGACAATACAGAAGTCCAACAGACACTTTTATGATGCCACTAAGTTCACTCAGTGTTTGCTAGTATAATGGCTAAGTAACAATGAGTTTGAGTGTGCAATGCAGGCAGACGTGCTGCAAATATCTTTGCACTAGTGGGACAATACAGAAGTCCAACAGCCACGTTTAGGATGCCACTAAGTTCACTCAGTGTTTGCTAGTATAATGGCTTAGTAACAATGAATTTGAGTGTGCAATGTAGGTAGACGTGCTGCAAATATCTTTGCACTAGTGGGACAATACAGAAGACCAACAGCCACTTTTATAATGCCACTAAGTTCACTCAGTGTTTGCTAGTATAATGGCTTAGTAACAATGAGTTTGAGTGTGCAATGCAGGAAGACGTGCTGCAAATATCTTTGCACTAGTGGGACAATACAGAAATCCAACAGCCACGTTTAGGATGCCACTAAGTTCACTCAGTGTTTGCTAGTATAATGGCTTAGTAACAATGAGTTTGAGTGTGCAATGCAGGCAGACGTGCTGCAAATATCTTTGCACTAGTGGGACAATACAGAAGTCCAACAGCCACTTTTATGATGCCACTAAGTTCACTCAGTGTTTGCTAGTATAATGGCTTAGTAACAATGAGTTTGAGTGTGCAATGCAGGCAGACGTGCTGCAAATATCTTTGCACTAGTGGGACAATACAGAAGTCCAACAGCCACGTTTAAGATGCCACTAAGTTCACTCAGTGTTTGCTAGTATAATGGCTTAGTAACAATGAGTTTGAGTGTGGAATGCAGGTAGACGTTCTGCAAATATCTTTGCACTAGTGGGACAATACAGAAGTCCAACAGCCACGTTTAGGATGCCACTAAGTTCACTCAGTGTTTGCTAGTATAATGGCTTAGTAACAATGAGTTTGAGTGTGCAATGCAGGCAGACGTGCTGCAAATATCTTTGCACTAGTGGGACAATACAGAAGTCCAACAGCCACTTTTATGATGCCACTAAGTTCACTCAGTGTTTGCTAGTATAATGGCTTAGTAACAATGAGTTGGAGTGTGCAATGCAGGCAGACATGCTGCAAATATCTTTGCACTAGTGGGACAATACAGAAGTCCAACAGCCAAGTTTAGGATACCACTAAGTTCACTCAGTGTTTCCTAGTATAATGGCTTAGTAACAATGAGTTTGAGTGTGCAATGCAGGCAGACGTGCTGCAAATATCTTTGCACTAGTGGGACAATACAGAAGTCCAACAGCCACTTTTATGATGCCACTAAGTTCACTCAGTGTTTGCTAGTATAATGGCTTAGTAACAATGAGTTTGAGTGTGCAATGCAGGCAGACGTGCTGCAAATATCTTTGCACTAGTGGGACAATACAGAAGTCCAACAGCCACGTTTAGGATGCTACTAAGATCACTCAGTGTTTGCTAGTATAATGGCTTAGTAACAATGAGTTTGAGTGTGCAATGCAGGCAGACGTGCTGCAAATATCTTTGCACTAGTGGGACAATACAGAAGTCCAACAGCCACGTTTAGGATGCCACTAAGTTCACTCAGTGTTTGCTAGTATAATGGCTTAGTAACAATGAGTTTGAAAATGCAATGCAGGCAGACGTGCTGCAAATATCTTTGCACTATTGGGACAATACAGAAGTCCAACAGCCACGTTTAAGATGCCACTAAGTTCACTTAGTGTTTTCTGGTATAATGGCTTAGTAACAATGAGTTTGAATGTGCAATGCAGGTAGACGTGCTGCAAATATCTTTGCACTAGTGGGACAATACAGAAGTCCAACAGCCACGTTTAGGATGCTACTAAGTTCACTCAGTGTTTGCTAGTATAATGGCTTAGTAACAATGAGTTTGAGTGTGCAATGCAGGCAGACGTGCTGCAAATATCTTTGCACTAGTGGGACAATACAGAAGTCCAACAGCCACGTTTAGGATGCCACTAAGTTCACTCAGTGTTTGCTAGTATAATGGCTTAGTAACAATGAGTTTGAGTGTGCAATGCAGGCAGACGTGCTGCAAATATCTTTGCACTAGTGGGACAATACAGAAGTCCAACAGCCACGTTTAAGATGCCACTAAGTTCACTTAGTGTTTTCTGGTATAATGGCTTAGTAACAATGAGTTTGAGTGTGCAATGCAGGTAGACGTGCTGCAAATATCTTTGCACTAGTGGGACAATACAGAAGTCCAACAGCCACGTTTCGGATGCCACTAAGTTCACTCAGTGTTTGCTAGTATTATGGCTTAGTAACAATGAGTTTGAGTGTGCAATGCAGGCAGACGTGCTGCAAATATCTTTGCACTAGTGGGACAATACAGAAGTCCAACAGCCACTTTTATGAAGCCACTAAGTTCACTCAGTGTTTGCTAGTATAATGGCTTAGTAACAATGAGTTTGAGTGTGCAATGCAGGCAGACGTGCTGCAAATATCTTTGCACTAGTGGGACAATACAGAAGTCCAACAGCCACGTTTAAGATGCCACTAAGTTCACTCAGTGTTTGCTAGTATAATGGCTTAGTAACAATGAGTTTGAGTGTGGAATGCAGGTAGACGTTCTGCAAATATCTTTGCACTAGTGGGACAATACAGAAGTCCAACAGCCACGTTTAGGATGCCACTAAGTTCACTCAGTGTTTGCTAGTATAATGGCTTAGTAACAATGAGTTTGAGTGTGCAATGCAGGCAGACGTGCTGCAAATATCTTTGCACTAGTGGGACAATACAGAAGTCCAACAGCCACGTTTAGGATGCCACTAAGTTCACTCAGTGTTTGCTAGTATAATGGCTTAACAAAAACCGAAAAACTCTATTACCTTAAAATCACAATATTTATTAGACATATATGCCACAAACAGAGTACATACAAACGTAAAATTATATTAAATAGATATCAGAAAGGAAGGCGAGAAATTTTTCCCTTCCTCCACCCTTCCTAGCATACGGAGGTCGGCGTTCTAATTGGTCATAACGCCCCCGTTCCTCGTCGACTGATGTCCTATACTGACCCTCCACTCACTTTCAAGAGGACATAGAGTGTGTCTAAATAGCAGTGGGTAAAGTGTGACACCAAAACGAAGGCCCATAGAGTTATAAGCACAAATAAATTGTGCAAGGAAAGACACTACGTCCGTCACTAATCGTCTGTCATAGACTAGCAGGGATGGGCCAAACTATGTCATCAAGTCGACATGTAATAAAAGATATATTTGATAAATTTGACATAAGCTGTTATTTGATATAATTGAGATATTTGAATTAAGCTGTTATTTGTCCAGAATTCACCCAACGCGTTTCGCCCCCTAGTCAGCAAAAAAGGGGCTCATCAGGGGTATAACAGCATGGATCCTTGAAACACACAGCTTCAAACCTAAAATAGAACAAAGAATTTGTTTCATCTCAGACCAAAGAACTGTTGTGATCACCATAGTATAGCAAAAAAGGTAAGGATAATCAGCACTGACCATTATAAAACCATACCAAGACCATTAGATAATATGGTACGTCCTCCAGAGAGCAGTAGTACAACACCACTTCAAGCACCTGACAATCAGAAACAGAAGAGGCATTTCTCTCTTATAGGAAATGAATAGGCTCTGTGGAGTATATCTTTAACTGAAAAGATAATAATAATAATAATAATACAGTCCGATACCTGATAGAATCGCTGCTAACCGTAAAGTCTGGATAAAGTTCAGGCTAGATTGCCCCCACAGACAGTATCCATATGTCCAGAAAATTTTTTTATATGTCCACAGAATTTTTATATGTCCAGAAAAACTTTTTGGGTCACATATAGTACACAACCTTAACAATAAAAACAAATAAACCAGTCAGAGCCATCCTCAATTGGGCACCAATAGATCGTGCACCCCACCAGTATAATAGTGAAAAGAAATGCTTAGTTCCCATACCACCTAAACACTCATGATGTGTACATCACACCAGATAGAATATATACATACCCAGGATTTCAAGAAGGCAACGATTTAAACAGAGTCCTATGATAGCATTTGCGCCCTCTGTAATGCCAATCATATAAAAAACAGTGTTGGCAGAAATCCTAATGTTTGCATAGGAGCCCATACATCAAATAACAGAACCATACAACATAGAGAATCCAAATACCTGAATATCATGAAGGAAACAGTCCCCAGGTAACGATATGTACTCCATCTGGGCGTCCACTCACTGACTGACACTCCATATCCCATTTAAATAGTCAAAAGTCGCGCCAAAACACAGGAGAGGAAGTTTCCTGTCTGGGCCGTGCAACCACCAATTTCTGCCATCTCGATCCCCCGCCGGTAGTTCCGACGTAGAAACGTTCCTATGGACTGCGCAAGCGCGTTATCCATCTCGCGCCTGCGCACTGTGATTAACAGTCACATTAACCGCGTCTATCAGTGCAACCGACAAATAATCCCCACGGTTCAATCGCCCTTACCAATAGTTCCGACACGAACAGTTCCCATATACTGCGCGTGCGCGTGAGCATAATGAAACAACATGCTCACGCCAGAATAAATGCGCAGACACATTGGGATAGGGGAAAAGCGCTGTTAGGACATATCCCTATATGGTTCTGACATACAAAGGGCGATAAACTAACCAGGGAGTATACATAATATGAATAGTATATACAATATACCCAGGCAGAGGAATGTGCGCAAAAATAGATCTGGGTAAGTACACATAAAATGGGGAGGTATTTCAATTAAATCACTGAAGAACCCATATACACTCGCAGGTGGCCTATCCCAGTATATAATCATAGACCTAGAGTATATATAAACAAATGGTCATATAGGTAAAAATATAGATTCCCCACAGATCTACACATAATTCATATATCCGCAGGAAAAAACAACTAGTTTCATTGGTCAATTATAGAGAAGAGTCTAGAGTCAAGCAGCTCGTACGGACAGATTGAGCCTTCTACATAACACCAAGAAGAAGGAAGAAACGACTAGGACTAGACTTATAGCTACGTTCGACGATCAGAACCACCAAGTCATGAGAATTCTGCGGAATCATTGGAGTATATTACAACAGGATAGGGACCTGGAGGAAACCATCTTCCCTTATCCTGCAGTGACGTTTAGAAGAGGATGTAACGTCAAGGATATGGTTGTTAAAAGTCATTTCTCTCCTCCCGTGAAGTCGGGTTCAACTTGGCTAGAACATAGGGAGCATGGTACTTTTAAATGTAGGTCGTGTAAATTCTGTATTTACATTGATCCTTCCAAGGAATTCCGGAGTGCGCAGACTGGTAGGGTCTATAGAAACAGATCGTTTGCAAATTGTAGGACCCAAGGGGTAATTTATCTCTTTACGTGCACCTGTCCGAAAAATTACGTTGGAAAAACCAAGAGACAACTACGTGTTCGGATAGGGGAGCACCTTGGGGACATCCGTAATAAGAGAGATACCCCAATTGCAAGACACGTTAACTCGGAGCATGGAGGTCTTGCTGATGATGTTAGGTTTAAATGTATTGAAACTGTCCCTGAACCTGTACGTAAGGGTGACTGGGACAGAATTCTATTACAAAGGGAGGCCAGATGGATTTTCTGGATGGAGTCCGCGTTCCCAGATGGCCTGAATGAGCAAATTAGCTACACTAGCTTTTTATAATAGGATAAATTGAGATCTGGCCATTTTTCTATATCATCATGGTCCGTAGTGGACGGCGAATTTTTTACTGTATCCCAACATTATTTGGTTGGGTTGTCATTTCTTCACTATATATATATGTAATTGAACAGTGTAGGAGCATTAGTAAGTAATTTTTCTAGTGACGTTTTTTTGAATAAGCTTGATTCTCTATAATTGACCAATGAAACTAGTTGTTTTTTCCTGCGGATATATGAATTATGTGTAGGTCTGTGGGGAATCTATATTTTTACCTATATGACCATTTGTTTATATATACTCTAGGTCTATGATTATATACTGGGATAGGCCACCTGCGAGTGTATATGGGTTCTTCAGTGATTTAATTGAAATACCTCCCCATTTTATGTGTACTTACCCAGATCTATTTTTGCGCACATTCCTCTGCCTGGGTATATTGTATATACTATTCATATTATGTATACTCCCTGGTTAGTTTATCGCCCTTTGTATGTCAGAACCATATAGGGATATGTCCTAACAGCGCTTTTCCCCTATCCCAATGTGTCTGCGCATTTATTCTGGCGTGAGCATGTTGTTTCATTATGCTCACGCGCACGCGCAGTATATGGGAACTGTTCGTGTCGGAACTATTGGTAAGGGCGATTGAACCGTGGGGATTATTTGTCGGTTGCACTGATAGACGCGGTTAATGTGACTGTTAATCACAGTGCGCAGGCGCGAGATGGATAACGCGCTTGCGCAGTCCATAGGAACGTTTCTACGTCGGAACTACCGGCGGGGGATCGAGATGGCAGAAATTGGTGGTTGCACGGCCCAGACAGGAAACTTCCTCTCCTGTGTTTTGGCGCGACTTTTGACTATTTAAATGGGATATGGAGTGTCAGTCAGTGAGTGGACGCCCAGATGGAGTACATATCGTTACCTGGGGACTGTTTCCTTCATGATATTCAGGTATTTGGATTCTCTATGTTGTATGGTTCTGTTATTTGATGTATGGGCTCCTATGCAAACATTAGGATTTCTGCCAACACTGTTTTTTATATGATTGGCATTACAGAGGGCGCAAATGCTATCATAGGACTCTGTTTAAATCGTTGCCTTCTTGAAATCCTGGGTATGTATATATTCTATCTGGTGTGATGTACACATCATGAGTGTTTAGGTGGTATGGGAACTAAGCATTTCTTTTCACTATTATACTGGTGGGGTGCACGATCTATTGGTGCCCAATTGAGGATGGCTCTGACTGGTTTATTTGTTTTTATTGTTAAGGTTGTGTACTATATGTGACCCCAAAAGTTTTTCTGGACATATAAAAATTCTGTGGACATATAAAAAAATTTTCTGGACATATGGATACTGTCTGTGGGGGCAATCTAGCCTGAACTTTATCCAGACTTTACGGTTAGCAGCGATTCTATCAGGTATCGGACTGTATTATTATTATTATTATTATTTTTTCAGTTAAAGATATACTCCACAGAGCCTATTCATTTCCTATAAGAGAGAAATGCCTCTTCTGTTTCTGATTGTCAGGTGCTTGAAGTGGTGTTGTACTACTGCTCTCTGGAGGACGTACCATATTATCTAATGGTCTTGGTATGGTTTTATAATGGTCAGTGCTGATTATCCTTACCTTTTTTGCTATACTATGGTGATCACAACAGTTCTTTGGTCTGAGATGAAACAAATTCTTTGTTCTATTTTAGGTTTGAAGCTGTGTGTTTCAAGGATCCATGCTGTTATACCCCTGATGAGCCCCTTTTTTGCTGACTAGGGGGCGAAACGCGTTGGGTGAATTCTGGACAAATAACAGCTTAATTCAAATATCTCAATTATATCAAATAACAGCTTATGTCAAATTTATCAAATATATCTTTTATTACATGTCGACTTGATGACATAGTTTGGCCCATCCCTGCTAGTCTATGACAGACGATTAGTGACGGACGTAGTGTCTTTCCTTGCACAATTTATTTGTGCTTATAACTCTATGGGCCTTCGTTTTGGTGTCACACTTTACCCACTGCTATTTAGACACACTCTATGTCCTCTTGAAAGTGAGTGGAGGGTCAGTATAGGACATCAGTCGACGAGGAACGGGGGCGTTATGACCAATTAGAACGCCGACCTCCGTATGCTAGGAAGGGTGGAGGAAGGGAAAAATTTCTCGCCTTCCTTTCTGATATCTATTTAATATAATTTTACGTTTGTATGTACTCTGTTTGTGGCATATATGTCTAATAAATATTGTGATTTTAAGGTAATAGAGTTTTTCGGTTTTTGTTAGTTTATTCTACCTTGGTATCTATATTCGGTTTGGTTTAGTATAATGGCTTAGTAACAATGAGTTTGAGTGTGCAATGCAGGCAGACGTGCTGCAAATATCTTTGCACTAGTGGGACAATACAGAAGTCCAACAGCCACGTTTAAGATGCCACTAAGTTCACTTAGTGTTTTCTGGTATAATGGCTTAGTAACAATGAGTTTGAGTGTGCAATGCAGGTAGACGTGCTGCAAATATCTTTGCACTAGTGGGACAATACAGAAGTCCAACAGCCACGTTTCGGATGCCACTAAGTTCACTCATTGTTTGCTAGTATTATGGCTTAGTAACAATGAGTTTGAGTGTGCAATGCAGGCAGACGTGCTGCAAATATCTTTGCACTAGTGGGACAATACAGAAGTCCAATAGCCACTTTTATGAAGCCACTAAGTTCACTCAGTGTTTGCTAGTATAATGGCTTAGTAACAATGAGTTTGAGTGTGCAATGCAGGCAGACGTGCTGCAAATATCTTTGCACTAGTGGGACAATACAGAAGTCCAACAGCCACGTTTAAGATGCCACTAAGTTCACTCAGTGTTTGCTAGTATAATGGCTTAGTAACAATGAGTTTGAGTGTGGAATGCAGGTAGACGTTCTGCAAATATCTTTGCACTAGTGGGACAATACAGAAGTCCAACAGCCACGTTTAGGATGCCACTAAGTTCACTCAGTGTTTGCTAGTATAATGGCTTAGTAACAATGAGTTTGAGTGTGCAATGCAGGCAGACGTGCTGAAAATATCTTTGCACTAGTGGGACAATACAGAAGTCCAACAGCCACTTTTATGATGCCACTAAGTTCACTCAGTGTTTGCTAGTATAATGGCTTAGTAAAAATGAGTTGGAGTGTGCAATGCAGGCAGACATGCTGCAAATATCTTTGCACTAGTGGGACAATACAGAAGTCCAACAGCCAAGTTTAGGATACCACTAAGTTCACTCAGTGTTTCCTAGTATAATGGCTTAGTAACAATGAGTTTGAGTGTGCAATGCAGGCAGACGTGCTGCAAATATCTTTGCACTAGTGGGACAATACAGAAGTCCAACAGCCACTTTTATGATGCCACTAAGTTCACTCAGTGTTTGCTAGTAAAATGACTTAGTAACAATGAGTTTGAGTGTGCAATGCAGGCAGACGTGCTGCAAATATCTTTGCACTAGTGGGACAATACAGAAGTCCAACAGCCACTTTTAGGATGCCACTTAGTTCACTCAGTGTTTGCTAGTATAATGGCTTAGTAACAATGAGTTTGAGTGTGCAATGCAGGCAGACGTGCTACAAATATCTTTGCACTAGTGGGACAATACAGAAGTCCAACAGCCACGTTTAAGATGCCACTAAGTTCACTTAGTGTTTTCTGGTATAATGGCTTAGTAACAATGAGTTTGAGTGTGCAATGCAGGTAGACGTGCTGCAAATATCTTTGCACTAGTGGGACAATACAGAAGTCCAACAGCCACGTTTCGGATGCCACTAAGTTCACTCAGTGTTTGCTAGTATTATGGCTTAGTAACAATGAGTTTGAGTGTGCAATGCAGGCAGACGTGCTGCAAATATCTTTGCACTAGTGGGACAATACAGAAGTCCAACAGCCACTTTTATGAAGCCACTAAGTTCACTCAGTGTTTGCTAGTATAATGGCTTAGTAACAATGAGTTTGAGTGTGCAATGCAGGCAGACGTGCTGCAAATATCTTTGCACTAGTGGGACAATACAGAAGTCCAACAGCCACGTTTAAGATGCCACTAAGTTCACTCAGTGTTTGCTAGTATAATGGCTTAGTAACATTGAGTTTGAGTGTGGAATGCAGGTAGACGTTCTGCAAATATCTTTGCACTAGTGGGACAATACAGAAGTCCAACAGCCACGTTTAGGATGCCACTAAGTTCACTCAGTGTTTGCTAGTATAATGGCTTAGTAACAATGAGTTTGAGTGTGCAATGCAGGCAGACGTGCTGAAAATATCTTTGCACTAGTGGGACAATACAGAAGTCCAACAGCCACTTTTATGATGCCACTAAGTTCACTCAGTGTTTGCCAGTATAATGGCTTAGTAAAAATGAGTTGGAGTGTGCAATGCAGGCAGACATGCTGCAAATATCTTTGCACTAGTGGGACAATACAGAAGTCCAACAGCCAAGTTTAGGATACCACTAAGTTCACTCAGTGTTTCCTAGTATAATGGCTTAGTAACAATGAGTTTGAGTGTGCAATGCAGGCAGACGTGCTGCAAATATCTTTGCACTAGTGGGACAATACAGAAGTCCAACAGCCACTTTTATGATGCCACTAAGTTCACTCAGTGTTTGCTAGTAAAATGACTTAGTAACAATGAGTTTGAGTGTGCAATGCAGGCAGACGTGCTGCAAATATCTTTGCACTAGTGGGACAATACAGAAGTCCAACAGCCACTTTTATGATGCCACTAAGTTCACTCAGTGTTTGCTAGTATAATGGCTTAGTAACAATGAGTTTGAGTGTGCAATGCAGGTAGACGTCCTGCAAATATCTTTGCACTAGTGGGACAATACAGAAGTCCAACAGCCACGTTTAGGATGCTACTAAGTTCACTCAGTGTTTGCTAGTATAATGGCTTAGTAACAATGAGTTTGAGTGTGCAATGCAGGCAGACGTGCTGCAAATATCTTTGCACTAGTGGGACAATACAGAAGTCCAACAGCCACGTTTAGGATGCCACTAAGTTCACTCAGTGTTTGCTAGTATAATGGCTTAGTAACAATGAGTTTGAGTGTGCTATGCAGGCAGACGTGCTGCAAATATCTTTGCACTAGTGGGACAATACAGAAGTCCAACAGCCACGTTTAAGATGCCACTAAGTTCACTTAGTGTTTTCTGGTATAATGGCTTAGTAACAATGAGTTTGAGTGTGCAATGCAGGTAGACGTGCTGCAAATATCTTTGCACTAGTGGGACAATACAGAAGTCCAACAGCCACGTTTAGGATGCTACTAAGTTCACTCAGTGTTTGCTAGTATAATGGCTTAGTAACAATGAGTTTGAGTGTGCAATGCAGGCAGACGTGCTGGAAATATCTTTGCACTAGTGGGACAATACAGAAGTCCAACAGCCACGTTTAGGATCCCACTAAGTTCACTCAGTGTTTGCTAGTATAATGGCTTAGTAACAATGAGTTTGAGTGTGCAATGCAGGCAGACGTGCTGCAAATATCTTTGCACTAGTGGGACAATACAGAAGTCCAACAGCCACGTTTAAGATGCCACTAAGTTCACTTAGTGTTTTCTGGCATAATGGCTTAGTAACAATGAGTTTGAGTGTGCAATGCAGGTAGACGTGCTGCAAATATCTTTGCACTAGTGGGACAATACAGAAGTCCAACAGCCACGTTTCGGATGCCACTAAGTTCACTCAGTGTTTTCTAGTATAATGGCTTAGTAACAATGAGTTTGAGTGTGCAATGCTGGTAGACGTGCTGCATATATCTTTGCACTAGTGGGACAATACAGAAGTCCAACAGCCAAGTTTAGGATGCCACTAAGTTCACTCAGTGTTTGCTAGTATAATGGCTTAGTAACAATGAGTTTGAGTGTGTAATGCAGGCAGACGTGCTGCAAATATCTTTGCACTAGTGGGACAATACAGAAGTCCAACAGCCACTTTTATGATGCCACTAAGTTCACTCACTGTTTGCTAGTATAATGGCTTAGTAACAATGAGTTTGAGTGTGCAATTGAGGCAGACATGCTGAAAATATCTTTGCACTAGTGGGACAATACAGAAGTCCAACAGCCACGTTTAGGATGCCACTAAGTTAACTCAGTGTTTGCTAGTATAATGGCTTAGTAACAATGAGTTTGAGTGTGCAATGCAGGTAGACGTGCTGCAAATATCTTTGCACTAGTGGGACAATACAGAAGTCCAACAGCCACGTTTAGGATGCCACTAAGTTCACTCAGTGTTTGCTAGTATAATGGCTTAGTAACAATGAGTTTGAGTGTGCAATGCAGGCAGACGTGCTGCAAATATCTTTGCACTAGTGGGACAATACAGAAGTCCAACAGCCACGTTTAAGATGCCACTAAGTTCATTTAGTGTTTTCTGGTATAATGGCTTAGTAACAATGAGTTTGAGTGTGCAATGCAGGTAGACGTGCTGCAAATATCTTTGCACTAGTGGGACAATACAGAAGTCCAACAGCCACGTTTCGGATGCCACTAAGTTCACTCATTGTTTGCTAGTATTATGGCTTAGTAACAATGAGTTTGAGTGTGCAATGCAGGCAGACGTGCTGCAAATATCTTTGCACTAGTGGGACAATACAGAAGTCCAATAGCCACTTTTATGAAGCCACTAAGTTCACTCAGTGTTTGCTAGTATAATGGCTTAGTAACAATGAGTTTGAGTGTGCAATGCAGGCAGACGTGCTGCAAATATCTTTGCACTAGTGGGACAATACAGAAGTCCAACAGCCACGTTTAAGATGCCACTAAGTTCACTCAGTGTTTGCTAGTATAATGGCTTAGTAACAATGAGTTTGAGTGTGGAATGCAGGTAGACGTTCTGCAAATATCTTTGCACTAGTGGGACAATACAGAAGTCCAACAGCCACGTTTAGGATGCCACTAAGTTCACTCAGTGTTTGCTAGTATAATGGCTTAGTAACAATGAGTTTGAGTGTGCAATGCAGGCAGACGTGCTGAAAATATCTTTGCACTAGTGGGACAATACAGAAGTCCAACAGCCACTTTTATGATGCCACTAAGTTCACTCAGTGTTTGCTAGTATAATGGCTTAGTAAAAATGAGTTGGAGTGTGCAATGCAGGCAGACATGCTGCAAATATCTTTGCACTAGTGGGACAATACAGAAGTCCAACAGCCAAGTTTAGGATACCACTAAGTTCACTCAGTGTTTCCTAGTATAATGGCTTAGTAACAATGAGTTTGAGTGTGCAATGCAGGCAGACGTGCTGCAAATATCTTTGCACTAGTGGGACAATACAGAAGTCCAACAGCCACTTTTATGATGCCACTAAGTTCACTCAGTGTTTGCTAGTAAAATGACTTAGTAACAATGAGTTTGAGTGTGCAATGCAGGCAGACGTGCTGCAAATATCTTTGCACTAGTGGGACAATACAGAAGTCCAACAGCCACTTTTAGGATGCCACTAAGTTCACTCAGTGTTTGCTAGTATAATGGCTTAGTAACAATGAGTTTGAGTGTGCAATGCAGGCAGACGTGCTACAAATATCTTTGCACTAGTGGGACAATACAGAAGTCCAACAGCCACGTTTAAGATGCCACTAAGTTCACTTAGTGTTTTCTGGTATAATGGCTTAGTAACAATGAGTTTGAGTGTGCAATGCAGGTAGACGTGCTGCAAATATCTTTGCACTAGTGGGACAATACAGAAGTCCAACAGCCACGTTTCGGATGCCACTAAGTTCACTCAGTGTTTGCTAGTATTATGACTTAGTAACAATGAGTTTGAGTGTGCAATGCAGGCAGACGTGCTGCAAATATCTTTGCACTAGTGGGACAATACAGAAGTCCAACAGCCACTTTTATGAAGCCACTAAGTTCACTCAGTGTTTGCTAGTATAATGGCTTAGTAACAATGAGTTTGAGTGTGCAATGCAGGCAGACGTGCTGCAAATATCTTTGCACTAGTGGGACAATACAGAAGTCCAACAGCCACGTTTAAGATGCCACTAAGTTCACTCAGTGTTTGCTAGTATAATGGCTTAGTAACAATGAGTTTGAGTGTGGAATGCAGGTAGACGTTCTGCAAATATCTTTGCACTAGTGGGACAATACAGAAGTCCAACAGCCACGTTTAGGATGCCACTAAGTTCACTCAGTGTTTGCTAGTATAATGGCTTAGTAACAATGAGTTTGAGTGTGCAATGCAGGCAGACGTGCTGAAAATATCTTTGCACTAGTGGGACAATACAGAAGTCCAACAGCCACTTTTATGATGCCACTAAGTTCACTCAGTGTTTGCTAGTATAATGGCTTAGTAAAAATGAGTTGGAGTGTGCAATGCAGGCAGACATGCTGCAAATATCTTTGCACTAGTGGGACAATACAGAAGTCCAACAGCCAAGTTTAGGATACCACTAAGTTCACTCAGTGTTTCCTAGTATAATGGCTTAGTAACAATGAGTTTGAGTGTGCAATGCAGGCAGACGTGCTGCAAATATCTTTGCACTAGTGGGACAATACAGAAGTCCAACAGCCACTTTTATGATGCCACTAAGTTCACTCAGTGTTTGCTAGTATAATGGTTTAGTAACAATGAGTTTGAGTGTGCAATGCAGATAGACGTCCTGCAAATATCTTTGCACTAGTGGGACAATACAGAAGTCCAACAGCCACGTTTAGGATGCTACTAAGTTCACTCAGTGTTTGCTAGTATAATGGCTTAGTAACAATGAGTTTGAGTGTGCAATGCAGGCAGACGTGCTGCAAATATCTTTGCACTAGTGGGACAATACAGAAGTCCAACAGCCACGTTTAGGATGCCACTAAGTTCAGTCAGTGTTTGCTAGTATAATGGCTTAGTAACAATGCGTTTGAGTGTGCAATGCAGGCAGACGTGCTGCAAATATCTTTGCACTAGTGGGACAATACAGAAGTCCAACAGCCACGTTTAAGATGCCACTAAGTTCACTTAGTGTTTTCTGGTATAATGGCTTAGTAACAATGAGTTTGAGTGTGCAATGCAGGTAGACGTGCTGCAAATATCTTTGCACTAGTGGGACAATACAGAAGTCCAACAGCCACGTTTAGGATGCTACTAAGTTCACTCAGTGTTTGCTAGTATAATGGCTTAGTAACAATGAGTTTGAGTGTGCAATGCAGGCAGACGTGCTGGAAATATCTTTGCACTAGTGGGACAATACAGAAGTCCAACAGCCACGTTTAGGATCCCACTAAGTTCACTCAGTGTTTGCTAGTATAATGGCTTAGTAACAATGAGTTTGAGTGTGCAATGCAGGCAGACGTGCTGCAAATATCTTTGCACTAGTGGGACAATACAGAAGTCCAACAGCCACGTTTAAGATGCCACTAAGTTCACTTAGTGTTTTCTGGCATAATGGCTTAGTAACAATGAGTTTGAGTGTGCAATGCAGGTAGACGTGCTGCAAATATCTTTGCACTAGTGGGACAATACAGAAGTCCAACAGCCACGTTTCGGATGCCACTAAGTTCACTCAGTGTTTGCTAGTATAATGGCTTAGTAACAATGAGTTTGAGTGTGCAATGCTGGTAGACGTGCTGCATATATCTTTGCACTAGTGGGACAATACAGAAGTCCAACAGCCAAGTTTAGGATGCCACTAAGTTCACTCAGTGTTTGCTAGTATAATGGCTTAGTAACAATGAGTTTGAGTGTGTAATGCAGGCAGACGTGCTGCAAATATCTTTGCACTAGTGGGACAATACAGAAGTCCAACAGCCACTTTTATGATGCCACTAAGTTCACTCACTGTTTGCTAGTATAATGGCTTAGTAACAATGAGTTTGAGTGTGCAATGCAGGTAGACGTGCTGCATATATCTTTGCACTAGTGGGACAATACAGAAGTCCAACAGCCAAGTTTAGGATACCACTAAGTTCACTCAGTGTTTCCTAGTATAATGGCTTAGTAAGGGCTCCGCCACACATCCGTGAAACACGTGCGTGTTTGGTCCGTTTCCGTGTATACTGGAGACACGGCCAAACGTGCACCAATGTTACTATATCATAGACGCCTGACATGATTAATCTAGGACTTATTGGCAGCTATGGGCTGCCAATAACTCCTTATTACCCCGATTTGCCAACGCACCAGGGTAAATCGGGAAGAGCCGGGTACAGCCCCAGAACTGTCGCATATAATGTATGCGGCAAATCTGGGCGGCTGCTGACTGATATTGTTAGGGTGGGGGGCTCCCCATAACGTGGAGCTCCCCATCGTGAGAATACCAGCCTTCAGCCGTATGGCTTTATCTGGCTGGTATTAAAATGGGGGGGACCGCACGCCGTTTTTTTTAATTATTTATTTATTTTTTTCACTGCACAGTATAGACACGCCCACCGGCTGCTGTGATTGGGTGCAGTGAGACAGCTGTCACTCAGCGTGGTGGGTGTGTGTGACTGCAACCAATCACAGGCGCCGGTGGGCGGGTAAAGCAGGGAATACGAGATTGATTAATGAGCGGCCGGCTTTTTCAAATTAGAAAAAGCCGCCGAAGCAGTGTGAACGCCGTGCAGCGCCGGTGATCGGGGAACGGTGAGTATGAGAGGGGGGGGACACTTCAGTCACTCGGGGGATTAGCGGTCACCGGTGAATCCTTCACAGGTGACCGCTAATCAGTACACGGCACAGACAGAGCCGCGGCATGAGAATGAAGTCGGGTGAAGTTCACCCGAGTTCATTCTCATTCCGCTACTCTGTCTTCCGACATGTAGTAACGACATTTTGCATCACACACGTACATTTCACACGGACAACACATACACATGTCAGTTATTTCACTCACGCACACACGGACATTCCACACGCACATACGGCTAGCATACGGGATACACACGCAGGCCACACATACCATAAAAACGGACCTAAAAAACGGAAAACTGACCCGAAAAACGGCCCGTTTTACACGGACGTGGTTTTCACGGATGTGTGGCGGAGCCCTAACAATGAGTTTGAGTGTGCAATGCAGGCAGACGTGCTGCAAATATCTTTGCACTAGTGGGACAATACAGAAGTCCAACAGCCACTTTTATGATGCCACTAAGTTCACTCAGTGTTTGCTAGTATAATGGCTTAGTAACAATGAGTTTGAGTGTGCAATGCAGGTAGACGTGCTGCAAATATCTTTGCACTAGTGGGACAATACAGAAATCCAACAGCCACGTTTAGGATGCCACTAAGTTCACTTAGTGTTTGCTAGTATAATGGCTTAGTAACAATGAGTTTGAGTGTGCAATGCAGGCAGACGTGCTGTAAATATCTTTGCACTAGTGGGACAATACAGAAGTCCAACAGCCACTTTTATGATGCCACTAAGTTCACTCAGTGTTTGCTAGTATAATGGCTTAGTAACAATGAGTTTGAGTGTGCAATGCAGGTAGACGTGCTGCATATATCTTTGCACTAGTGGGACAATACAGAAGTCCAACAGCCAAGTTTAGGATACCACTAAGTTCACTCAGTATTTGCTAGTATAATGGCTTAGTAACAATGAGTTGGAGTGTGCAATGCTGGTAGATGTGCTGCATATATCTTTGCACTAGTGGGACAATACAGAAATCCAACAGCCAAGTTTAGGATGCCACTAAGTTCACTCAGTGTTTGCTAGTATAATGGCTTAGTAACAATGAGTTTGAGTGTGCAATGCAGGCAGACGTGCTGCAAATATCTTTGCACTAGTGGGACAATACAGAAGTCCAACAGCCACTTTTATGATGCCACTAAGTTCACTCAGTGTTTGCTAGTATAATGGCTTAGTAACAATGAGTTTCAGTGTGCAATTCAGGCAGACATGCTGCAAATATCTTTGCACTAGTGGGACAATACAGAAGTCCAACAGCCACGTTTAGGATGCCACTAAGTTAACTCAGTGTTTGCTAGTATAATGGCTTAGTAACAATGAGTTTGAGTGTGCAATGCAGGTAGACGTGCTGCATATATCTTTGCACTAGTGGGACAATACAGAAGTCCAACAGCCAAGTTTAGGATACCACTAAGTTCACTCAGTGTTTCCTAGTATAATGGCTTAGTAAGGGCTCCGCCACACATCCGTGAAACACGTGCGTGTTTGGTCCGTTTCCGTGTATACTGGAGACACGGCCAAACGTGCACCAATGTTACTATATCATAGACGCTTGACATGATTAATCTAGGACTTATTGGCAGCTATGGGCTGCCAATAACTCCTTATTACCCCGATTTGCCAACGCACCAGGGTAAATCGGGAAGAGCCGGGTACAGCCCCAGAACTGTCGCATATAATGTATGCGGCAATTCTGGGCGGCTGCTGACTGATATTGTTAGGGTGGGGGGCTCCCCATAACGTGGAGCTCCCCATCGTGAGAATACCAGCCTTCAGCCGTATGGCTTTATCTGGCTGGTATTAAAATGGGGGGGACCGCACGCCGTTTTTTTTAATTATTTATTTATTTTTTTCACTGCACAGTATAGACACGCCCACCGGCTGCTGTGATTGGGTGCAGTGAGACAGCTGTCACTCAGCGTGGTGGGTGTGTGTGACTGCAACCAATCACAGGCGCCGGTGGGCGGGTAAAGCAGGGAATACGAGATTGATTAATGAGCGGCCGGCTTTTTCAAATTAGAAAAAGCCGCTGAAGCAGTGTGAACGCCGTGCAGCGCCGGTGATCGGGGAACGGTGAGTATGAGAGAGGGGGGGACACTTCAGTCACTCGGGGGATTAGCGGTCACCGGTGAATCCTTCACAGGTGACCGCTAATCAGTACACGGCACAGACAGAGCCGCGGCATGAGAATGAAGTCGGGTGAAGTTCACCCGAGTTCATTCTCATTCCGCTACTCTGTCTTCCGACATGTAGTAACGACATTTTGCATCACACACGTACATTTCACACGGACAACACATACACATGTCAGTTATTTCACTCACGCACACACGGACATTCCACACGCACATACGGCTAGCATACGGGATACGCAAGCAGGCCACACATACGATAAAAACGGACCTAAAAAACAGAAAACTGACCCGAAAAACGGCCCGTTTTACACGGACGTGGTTTTCACGGATGTGTGGCGGAGCCCTAACAATGAGTTTGAGTGTGCAATGCAGGCAGACGTGCTGCAAACATCTTTGCACTAGTGGGACAATACAGAAGTCCAACAGCCACTTTTATGATGCCACTAAGTTCACTCAGTGTTTGCTAGTATAATGGCTTAGTAACAATGAGTTTGAGTGTGCAATGCAGGTAGACGTGCTGCAAATATCTTTGCACTAGTGGGACAATACAGAAATCCAACAGCCACGTTTAGGATGCCACTAAGTTCACTTAGTGTTTGCTTGTATAATGGCTTAGTAACAATGAGTTTGAGTGTGCAATGCAGGCAGACGTGCTGTAAATATCTTTGCACTAGTGGGACAATACAGAAGTCCAACAGCTACGTTTCGGATGCCACTAAGTTCACTCAGTGTTTGCTAGTATAATGGCTTAGTAACAATGAGTTTGAGTGTGCAATGCAGTTAGACGTGCTGCAAATATCTTTGCACTAGTGGGACAATACAGAAGTCCAACAGCCACGTTTAAGGTGCCACTAAGTTCACTCAGTGTTTGCTAGTATAATGGCTTAGTAACAATGAGTTTGAGTGTGCAATGCAGTTAGACGTGCTGCAAATATCTTTGCACTAGTGGGACAATACAGAAGTCCAACAGCCACGTTTAAGATGCCACTAAGTTCACTCAGTGTTTGCTAGTATAATGGCTTAGTAACAATGAGTTTGAGTGTGCAATGCTGGTAGACGTGCTGCATATATCTTTGCACTAGTGGGACAATACAGAACTCCAACAGCCAAGTTTAGGATACCACTAAGTTCACTCAGTGTTTTCTAGTATAATGGCTTAGTAACAATGAGTTTGAGTGTGCAATGCAGGTAGACGTGCTGCAAATACCTTTGCACTAGTGGGACAATACAGAAGTCCAACAGCCACGTTTCGGATGCCACTAAGTTCACTCAGTGTTTGCTAGTATAATGGCTTAGTAACAATGAGTTTGAGTGTGCAATGCTGGTAGACGTGCTGCATATATCTTTGCACTAGTGGGACAATACAGAAGTCCAACAGCCAAGTTTAGGATACCACTAAGTTCACTCAGTGTTTCCTAGTATAATGGCTTAGTAACAATGAGTTTGAGTGTGCAATGCAGGTAGACGTGCTGCAAATATCTTTGCACTAGTGGGACAATACAGAAGTCCAACAGCCACGTTTAGGATGCCACTAAGTTCACTCAGTGTTTGCTAGTATAATGGCTTAGTAACAATGAGTTTGAGTGTGCAATGCAGGTAGACGTGCTGCAAATATCTTTGCACTAGTGGGACAATACAGAAGTCCCACAGCCACTTTTATGATGCCACTAAGTTCACTCAGTGTTTGCTAGTATAATGGCTTAGTAACAATGAGTTTGAGTGTGCAATGCAGGCAGACGTGCTGAAAATATCTTTGCACTAGTGGGACAATACAGAAGTCCAACAGCCACTTTTATGATGCCACTAAGTTCACTCAGTGTTTGCTAGTATAATGGCTTAGTAACAATGAGTTTGAGTGTGCAATGCAGGTAGACGTCCTGCAAATATCTTTGCACTAGTGGGACAATACAGAAGTCCAACAGCCACGTTTAGGATGCCACTAGGTTCACTCAGTGTTTGTTAGTATAATGGCTTAGTAACAATGAGTTTGAGTGTGCAATGCAGGCAGACGTGCTGCAAATATCTTTGCACTAGTGGGACAATACAGAAGTCCAACAGCCACTTTTATGATGCCACTAAGTTCACTCAGTGTTTGCTAGTACAATGGCTTAGTAACAATGAGTTTGAGTGTGTAATGCAGGTAGACGTGCTGCAAATATCTTTGCACTAGTGGGACAAGGATGCCACTAAGTTCACTCAGTGTTTGCTAGTATAATGGCTTAGTAACAATGAGTTTGAGTTTGCAATGCAGGTAGACGTGGTGCAAAAATCTTTGCACTAGTGGGACAATACAGTTGTCCAACAGCCACGTTTAAGATGCCACTAAGTTCACTCAGTGTTTGCTAGTATAATTGTTTAGTAACAATGAATTTGAGTGTGCAATGCAGGTAGACGTGCTGCAAATATCTTTGCACTAGTGGGACAATACAGAAGTCCAACAGCCACATTTATGATGCCACTAAGTTCACTCAGTGTTTGCTAGTATAATGGCTTAGTAACAATGAGTTTGAGTGTGCAATGCAGGCAGACGTGCTGCAAATATCTTTGCACTAGTGGGACAATACAGAAGTCCAACAGACGCGTTTAAGATGCCACTAAGTCCACTCAGTGTTTGCTAGTATAATGGCTTAGTAACAATGAGTTTGAGTGTGCAATGCAGGTAGACGTGCTGCAAATATCTTTGCACTAGTGGGACAATACAGAAGTCCAACAGCCACGTTTAGGATGCCACTAAGTTCACTCACTGTTTGCTAGTATAATGGCTTAGTAACAATGAGTTTGAGTGTGCAATGCAGGCAGACGTGCTGGAAATATCTTTGCACTAGTGGGACAATACAGAAGTCCAACAGGCAGTTTTATGATGCCACTAAGTTCACTCAGTGTTTGCTAGTATAATGGCTTAGTAACAATGAGTTTGAGTGTGCAATGCAGGCAGACATGCTGCAAATATCTTTGCACTAGTGGGACAATACAGAAGTCCAACAGCCACGTTTAGGATGCCACTAAGTTCACTCAGTGTTTGTTAGTATAATGGCTTAGTAACAATGAGTTTGAGTGTGCAATGCAGGCAGACGTGCTGCAAATATCTTTGCACTAGTGGGACAATACAGAAGTCCAACAGCCACTTTTATGATGCCACTAAGTTCACTCAGTGTTTGCTAGTACAATGGCTTAGTAACAATGAGTTTGAGTGTGTAATGCAGGTAGACGTGCTGCAAATATCTTTGCACTAGTGGGACAAGGATGCCACTAAGTTCACTCAGTGTTTGCTAGTATAATGGCTTAGTAACAATGAGTTTGAGTTTGCAATGCAGGTAGACGTGGTGCAAAAATCTTTGCACTAGTGGGACAAT
Source organism: Anomaloglossus baeobatrachus (assembly GCF_048569485.1). NCBI lineage: Eukaryota > Metazoa > Chordata > Amphibia > Anura > Aromobatidae > Anomaloglossus > Anomaloglossus baeobatrachus. Next base: position 549,163,534 of record NC_134353.1, on the reverse strand, counting down.
ACAGTTGTCCAACAGCCACGTTTAAGATGCCACTAAGTTCACTCAGTGTTTGCTAGTATAATTGTTTAGTAACAATGAATTTGAGTGTGCAATGCAGGTAGACGTGCTGCAAATATCTTTGCACTAGTGGGACAATACAGAAGTCCAACAGCCACATTTATGATGCCACTAAGTTCACTCAGTGTTTGCTAGTATAATGGCTTAGTAACAATGAGTTTGAGTGTGCAATGTAGGCAGACGTGCTGCAAATATCTTTGCACTAGTGGGACAATACAGAAGTCCAACAGCCGCGTTTAAGATGCCACTAAGTTCACTCAGTGTTTGCTAGTATAATGGCTTAGTAACAATGAGTTTGAGTGTGCAATGCAGGTAGATGTGCTGCAAATATCTTTGCACTAGTGGGACAATACAGAAGTCCAACAGCCACGTTTAGGATGCCACTAAGTTCACTCACTGTTTGCTAGTATAATGGCTTAGTAACAATGAGTTTGAGTGTGCAATGCAGGCAGACGTGCTGGAAATATCTTTACACTAGTGGGACAATACAGAAGTCCAACAGTCACTTTTATGATGCCACTAAGTTCACTCAGTGTTTGCTAGTATAATGGCTTAGTAACAATGAGATTGAGTGTGCAATGCAGGCAGACATGCTGCAAATATCTTTGCACTAGTGGGACAATACAGATGTCCAACAGCCACGTTTAAGATGCCACTAAGTTCACTCAGTGTTTGCTAGTATAATGGCTTAGTAACAATGAGTTTGAGTGTGCAATGCAGGTAGACGTGCTGCAAATATCTTTGCACTAGTGGGACAATACAGAAGTCCAACAGCCACGTTTCGGATGCCACTAAGTTCACTCAGTGTTTGCTAGTATAATGGCTTAGTAACAATGAGTTTGAGTGTGCAATGCAGGCAGACGTGCTGCAAATATCTTTGCACTAGTTGGACAATACAGAAGTCCAACAGCCACTTTTATGATGCCACTAAGTTTACTCAGTGTTTGCTAGTATAATGGCTTAGTAACAATGAGTTTGAGTGTGCAATGCAGGCAGACATGCTGCAAATATCTTTGCACTAGTGGGACAATACAGAAGTCCAACAGCCACTTTTATGATGCCACTAAGTTCACTCAGTGTTTGCTAGTATAATGGCTAAGTAACAATGAGTTTGAGTGTGCAATGCATGTAGACATCCTGCAAATATCTTTGCACTAGTGGGACAATACAGAAGTCCAACAGCCACGTTTAGGATGCTACTAAGTTCACTCAGTGTTTGCTAGTATAATGGCTTAGTAACAATGAGTTTGAGTGTGCAATGCAGGCAGACGTGCTGCATATATCTTTGCACTAGTGGGACAATACAGAAGTCCAACAGCCAAGTTTAGGATACCACTAAGTTCACTCAGTGTTTGCTAGTATAATGGCTTAGTAACAATGAGTTTGAGTGTGCAATGCAGGCAGACGTGCTGCAAATATCTTTGCACTAGTGGGACAATACAGAAGTCCAACAGCCACTTTTATGATGCCACTAAGTTCACTCAGTGTTTGCTAGTATAATGGCTTAGTAACAATGAGTTTGAGTGTGCAATGCAGGCAGACATGCTGCAAAAATCTTTGCACTAGTGGGACAATACAGAAGTCCAACAGCCACGTTTAAGATGCCACTAAGTTCACTCAGTGTTTGCTAGTATAATGGCTTAGTAACAATGAGTTTGAGTGTGAAATGCAGGTAGACGTGCTGCAAATATCTTTGCACTAGTGGGACAATACAGAAGTCCAACAGCCACGTTTAGGATGCCACTAAGTTCACTCAGTGTTTGCTAGTATAATGGCTTAGTAACAATGAGTTTGAGTGTGCAATGCAGGCAGACGTGCTGCATATATCTTTGCACTAGTGGGACAATACAGAAGTCCAACAGCCAAGTTTAGGATACCACTAAGTTCACTCAGTGTTTCCTAGTATAATGGCTTAGTAACAATGAGTTTGAGTGTGCAATGCAGGCAGACGTGTTGCAAATATCTTTGCACTAGTGGGACAATACAGAAGTCCAACAGCCACTTTTATGATGCCACTAAGTTCACTCAGTGTTTGCTAGTATAATGGCTTAGTAACAATGAGTTTGAGTGTGCAATGCAGGCAGACGTGCTGCAAATATCTTTGCACTAGTGGGACAATACAGAAGTCCAACAGCCACTTTTATGATGCCACTAAGTTCAATCAGTGTTTGCTAGTATAATGGCTTAGTAACAATGAGTTTTTGTGTGCAATGCAGGTAGACGTCCTGCAAATATCTTTGCACTAGTGGGACAATACAGAATTCCAACAGCCACGTTTAGGATGCCACTAAGTTCACTCAGTGTTTGTTAGTATAATGGCTTAGTAACAATGAGTTTGAGTGTACAATGCAGGCAGACGTGCTGCAAATATCTTTGCACTAGTGGGACAATACAGAAGTCCAACAGCCACTTTTATGATGCCACTAAGTTCACTCAGTGTTTGCTAGTATAATGGCTTAGTAACAATGAGTTTGAGTGGGTAATGCAGGTAGACGTGCTGCAAATATCTTTGCACTAGTGGGACAATACAGAAGTCCAACAGCCACGTTTAGGATGCCACTAAGTTCACTCAGTGTTTGCTAGTATAATGGCTTAGTAACAATGAGTTTGAGTTTGCAATGCAGGTAGACGTGGTGTAAAAATTTTTGCACTAGTGGGACAATACAGTTGTCCAACAGCCACGTTTAAGATGCCACTAAGTTCACTCAGTGTTTGCTAGTATAATGGCTTAGTAACAATGAGTTTGAGTGTGCAATGCAGGCAGACGTGCTGCAAATATCTTTGCACTAGTGGGACAATACAGAAGTCCAACAGCCACGTTTAAGATGCCACTAAGTTCACTTAGTGTTTTCTAGTATAATGGCTTAGTAACAATGAGTTTGAGTGTGCAATGCAGGTAGATGTGCTGCAAATATCTTTGCACTAGTGGGACAATATAGAAGTCCAATAGCCACTTTTATGATGCCACTAAGTTCACTCAGTGTTTGCTAGTATAATGGCTTAGTAACAATGAGTTTGAGTGTGCAATGCAGGCAGACGTGCTGCAAATATCTTTGCACTAGTGGGACAATACAGAAGTCCAACAGCCACGTTTAAGATGCCACTAAGTTCACTCAGTGTTTGCTAGTATAATGGCTTAGTAACAATGAGTTTGAGTGTGAAATGCAGGTAGACGTGCTGCAAATATCTTTGCACTAGTGGGACAATACAGAAGTCCAACAGCCACGTTTAGGATGCCAATAAGTTCACTCAGTGTTTGCTAGTATAATGGCTTAGTAACAATGAGTTTGAGTGTGCAATGCAGGTAGACGTGCTGCATATATCTTTGCACTAGTGGGACGATACAGAAGTTCAACAGCCACTTTTATGATGCCACTAAGTTCACTCAGTGTTTGCTTGTATAATGGCTTAGTAACAATGAGTTTGAGTGTGCAATGCAGGCAGACGTGCTGCAAATATCTTTGCACTAGTGGGACAATACAGAAGTCCAACAGCCACTTTTATGATGCCACTAAGTTCAATCAGTGTTTGCTAGTATAATGGCTTAGTAACAATGAGTTTGAGTGTGCAATGCAGGTAGACGTCCTGCAAATATCTTTGCACTAGTGGGACAATACAGAAGTCCAACAGCCATGTTTAGGATGCCACTAAGTTCACTCAGTGTTTGTTAGTATAATGGCTTAGTAACAATGAGTTTGAGTGTGCAATGCAGGCAGACGTGCTGCAAATATCTTTGCACTAGTGGGACAATACAGAAGTCCAACAGCCACTTTTATGATGCCACTAAGTTCACTCAGTGTTTGCTAGTATAATGGCTTAGTAACAATGAGTTTGAGTGTGTAATGCAGGTAGACGTGCTGCAAATATCTTTGCACTAGTGGGACAATACAGAAGTCCAACAGCCACGTTTAGGATGCCACTAAGTTCACTCAGTGTTTGCTAGTATAATGGCTTAGTAACAATGAGTTTGAGTTTGCAATGCAGGTAGACGTGGTGCAAAAATCTTTGCACTAGTGGGACAATACAGTTGTCCAACAGCCACGTTTAAGATGCCACTAAGTTCACTCAGTGTTTGCTAGTATAATTGTTTAGTAACAATGAATTTGAGTGTGCAATGCAGGTAGACGTGCTGCAAATATCTTTGCACTAGTGGGACAATACAGAAGTCCAACAGCCACGTTCAGGATGCCACTAAGTTCACTCAGTGTTTGCTAGTATAATGGCTTAGTAACAATGAATTTGAGTGTGCAATGTAGGTAGACGTGCTGCAAATATCTTTGCACTAGTGGGACAATACAGAAGTCCAACATCCACTTTTATAATGCCACTGAGTTCACTCAGTGTTTGCTAGTATAATGGCTTAGTAACAATGAGTTTGAGTGTGCAATGCAGGCAGACGTGCTGCAAATATCTTTGCACTAGTGGGACAATACAGAAGTCCAACAGCCACGTTTAAGATGCCACTAAGTTCATTCAGTGTTTGTTAGTATAATGGCTTATTAACAATGAGTTTGAGTGTGGAATGCAGGTAGACGTGCTGCAAATATCTTTGCACTAGTGGGACAATACAGAAGTCCAACAGCCACGTTTAGGATGCCACTTAGTTCACTCAGTGTTTGCTAGTATAATGGCTTAGTAACAATGAGTTTGAGTGTGCAATGCAGGTAGACGTGCTGCAAATATCTTTGCACTAGTGGGACAATACAGAAGTCCAACAGCCATGTTTAGGATCCCACTAAGTTCACTCAGTGTTTGCTAGTATAATGGCTTAGTAACAATGAGTTTGAAAGTGCAATGCAGGCAGACATGCTGCAAATATCTTTGCACTAGTGGGACAATACAGAAGTCCAACAGCCACGTTTAAGATGCCACTAAGTTCACTCAGTGTTTGCTAGTATAATGGCTTAGTAACAATGAGTTTGAGTGTGCAATGCAGGTAGACGTCCTGCAAATATCTTTGCACTAGTGGGACAATACAGAATTCCAACAGCCACGTTTAGGATGCCACTAAGTTCACTCAGTGTTTGTTAGTATAATGGCTTAGTAACAATGAGTTTGAGTGTACAATGCAGGCAGACGTGCTGCAAATATCTTTGCACTAGTGGGACAATACAGAAGTCCAACAGCCACTTTTATGATGCCACTAAGTTCACTCAGTGTTTGCTAGTACAATGGCTTAGTAACAATGAGTTTGAGTGGGTAATGCAGGTAGACGTGCTGCAAATATCTTTGCACTAGTGGGACAATACAGAAGTCCAACAGCCACGTTTAGGATGCCACTAAGTTCACTCAGTGTTTGCTAGTATAATGGCTTAGTAACAATGAGTTTGAGTTTGCAATGCAGGTAGACGTGGTGCAAAAATTTTTGCACTAGTGGGACAATACAGTTGTCCAACAGCCACGTTTAAGATGCCACTAAGTTCACTCAGTGTTTGCTAGTATAATGGCTTAGTAACAATGAGTTTGAGTGTGCAATGCAGGCAGACGTGCTGCAAATATCTTTGCACTAGTGGGACAATACAGAAGTCCAACAGCCACGTTTAAGATGCCACTAAGTTCACTTAGTGTTTTCTAGTATAATGGCTTAGTAACAATGAGTTTGAGTGTGCAATGCAGGTAGATGTGCTGCAAATATCTTTGCACTAGTGGGACAATATAGAAGTCCAATAGCCACTTTTATGATGCCACTAAGTTCACTCAGTGTTTGCTAGTATAATGGCTTAGTAACAATGAGTTTGAGTGTGCAATGCAGGCAGACGTGCTGCAAATATCTTTGCACTAGTGGGACAATACAGAAGTCCAACAGCCACGTTTAAGATGCCACTAAGTTCACTCAGTGTTTGCTAGTATAATGGCTTAGTAACAATGAGTTTGAGTGTGAAATGCAGGTAGACGTGCTGCAAATATCTTTGCACTAGTGGGACAATACAGAAGTCCAACAGCCACGTTTAGGATGCCAATAAGTTCACTCAGTGTTTGCTAGTATAATGGCTTAGTAACAATGAGTTTGAGTGTGCAATGCAGGTAGACGTGCTGCATATATCTTTGCACTAGTGGGACGATACAGAAGTTCAACAGCCACTTTTATGATGCCACTAAGTTCACTCAGTGTTTGCTTGTATAATGGCTTAGTAACAATGAGTTTGAGTGTGCAATGCAGGCAGACGTGCTGCAGATATCTTTGCACTAGTGGGACAATACAGAAGTACAACAGCCACTTTTATGATGCCACTAAGTTCAATCAGTGTTTGCTAGTATAATGGCTTAGTAACAATGAGTTTGAGTTTGCAATGCAGGTAGACGTCCTGCAAATATCTTTGCACTAGTGGGACAATACAGAAGTCCAACAGCCATGTTTAGGATGCCACTAAGTTCACTCAGTGTTTGTTAGTATAATGGCTTAGTAACAATGAGTTTGAGTGTGCAATGCAGGCAGACGTGCTGCAAATATCTTTGCACTAGTGGGACAATACAGAAGTCCAACAGCCACTTTTATGATGCCACTAAGTTCACTCAGTGTTTGCTAGTATAATGGCTTAGTAACAATGAGTTTGAGTGTGTAATGCAGGTAGACGTGCTGCAAATATCTTTGCACTAGTGGGACAATACAGAAGTCCAACAGCCACGTTTAGGATGCCACTAAGTTCACTCAGTGTTTGCTAGTATAATGGCTTAGCAACAATGAGTTTGAGTTTGCAATGCAGGTAGACGTGGTGCAAAAATCTTTGCACTAGTGGGACAATACAGTTGTCCAACAGCCACGTTTAAGATGCCACTAAGTTCACTCAGTGTTTGCTAGTATAATTGTTTAGTAACAATGAATTTGAGTGTGCAATGCAGGTAGACGTGCTGCAAATATCTTTGCACTAGTGGGACAATACAGAAGTCCAACAGCCACGTTCAGGATGCCACTAAGTTCACTCAGTGTTTGCTAGTATAATGGCTTAGTAACAATGAATTTGAGTGTGCAATGTAGGTAGACGTGCTGCAAATATCTTTGCACTAGTGGGACAATACAGAAGTCCAACATCCACTTTTATAATGCCACTGAGTTCACTCAGTGTTTGCTAGTATAATGGCTTAGTAACAATGAGTTTGAGTGTGCAATGCAGGCAGACGTGCTGCAAATATCTTTGCACTAGTGGGACAATACAGAAGTCCAACAGCCACGTTTAAGATGCCACTAAGTTCATTCAGTGTTTGTTAGTATAATGGCTTATTAACAATGAGTTTGAGTGTGGAATGCAGGTAGACGTGCTGCAAATATCTTTGCACTAGTGGGACAATACAGAAGTCCAACAGCCACGTTTAGGATGCCACTTAGTTCACTCAGTGTTTGCTAGTATAATGGCTTAGTAACAATGAGTTTGAGTGTGCAATGCAGGTAGACGTGCTGCAAATATCTTTGCACTAGTGGGACAATACAGAAGTCCAACAGCCATGTTTAGGATCCCACTAAGTTCACTCAGTGTTTGCTAGTATAATGGCTTAGTAACAATGAGTTTGAGTGTGCAATGCAGGCAGACATGCTGCAAATATCTTTGCACTAGTGGGACAATACAGAAGTCCAACAGCCACGTTTAAGATGCCACTAAGTTCACTCAGTGTTTGCTAGTATAATGGCTTAGTAACAATGAGTTTGAGTGTGCAATGCAGGTAGACGTGCTGCAAATATCTTTGCACTAGTGGGACAATACAGAAGTCCAACAGCCACGTTTCGGATGCCACTAAGTTCACTCAGTGTTTGCTAGTATAATGGCTTAGTAACAATGAGTTTGAGTGTGCAATGCTGGTAGACGTGCTGCATATATCTTTGCACTAGTGGGACAATACAGAAGTCCAACAGCCAAGTTTAGGATACCACTAAGTTCACTCAGTGTTTCCTAGTATAATGGCTTAGTAACAATGAGTTTGAGTGTGCAATGCAGGCAGACGTGCTGCAAATATCTTTGCACTAGTGGGACAATACAGAAGTCCAACAGCCACTTTTATGATGCCACTAAGTTCACTCAGTGTTTGCTAGTATAATGGCTAAGTAACAATGAGTTTGAGTGTGCAATGCAGGCAGACGTGCTGCAAATATCTTTGCACTAGTGGGACAATACAGAAGTCCAACAGCCACTTTTATGATGCCACTAAGTTCACTCAGTGTTTGCTAGTATAATGGCTTAGTAACAATGAGTTTGAGTGTGTAATGCAGGTAGACGTGCTGCAAATATCTTTGCACTAGTGGGACAATACAGAAGTCCAACAGCCACGTTTAGGATGCCACTAAGTTCACTCAGTGTTTGCTAGTATAATGGCTTATTAACAATGAGTTTGAGTTTGCAATGCAGGTAGACGTGGTGCAAAAATCTTTGCACTAGTGGGACAATACAGTTGTCCAACAGCCACGTTTAAGATGCCACTAAGTTCACTCAGTGTTTGCTAGTATAATTGTTTAGTAACAATGAATTTGAGTGTGCAATGCAGGTAGACGTGCTGCAAATATCTTTTCACTAGTGGGACAATACAGAAGTCCAACAGCCACGTTTCGGATGCCACTAAGTTCACTCAGTGTTTGCTAGTATTATGGCTTAGTAACAATGAGTTTGAGTGTGCAATGCAGGCAGACGTGCTGCAAATATCTTTGCACTAGTGGGACAATACAGAAGTCCAACAGCCACTTTTATGAAGCCACTAAGTTCACTCAGTGTTTGCTAGTATAATGGCTTAGTAACAATGAGTTTGAGTGTGCAATGCAGGCAGACGTGCTGCAAATATCTTTGCACTAGTGGGACAATACAGAAGTCCAACAGCCACGTTTAAGATGCCACTAAGTTCACTCAGTGTTTGCTAGTATAATGGCTTAGTAACAATGAGTTTGAGTGTGGAATGCAGGTAGACGTTCTGCAAATATCTTTGCACTAGTGGGACAATACAGAAGTCCAACAGCCACGTTTAGGATGCCACTAAGTTCACTCAGTGTTTGCTAGTATAATGGCTTAGTAACAATGAGTTTGAGTGTGCAATGCAGGCAGACGTGCTGAAAATATCTTTGCACTAGTGGGACAATACAGAAGTCCAACAGCCACTTTTATGATGCCACTAAGTTCACTCAGTGTTTGCTAGTATAATGGCTTAGTAAAAATGAGTTGGAGTGTGCAATGCAGGCAGACATGCTGCAAATATCTTTGCACTAGTGGGACAATACAGAAGTCCAACAGCCAAGTTTAGGATACCACTAAGTTCACTCAGTGTTTCCTAGTATAATGGCTTAGTAACAATGAGTTTGAGTGTGCAATGCAGGCAGACGTGCTGCAAATATCTTTGCACTAGTGGGACAATACAGAAGTCCAACAGCCACTTTTATGATGCCACTAAGTTCACTCAGTGTTTGCTAGTAAAATGACTTAGTAACAATGAGTTTGAGTGTGCAATGCAGGCAGACGTGCTGCAAATATCTTTGCACTAGTGGGACAATACAGAAGTCCAACAGCCACGTTCAGGATGCCACTAAGTTCACTCAGTGTTTGCTAGTATAATGGCTTAGTAACAATGAATTTGAGTGTACAATGTAGGTAGACGTGCTGCAAATATCTTTGCACTAGTGGGACAATACAGAAGTCCAACATCCACTTTTATAATGCCACTGAGTTCACTCAGTGTTTGCTAGTATAATGGCTTAGTAACAATGAGTTTGAGTGTGCAATGCAGGCAGACGTGCTGCAAATATCTTTGCACTAGTGGGACAATACAGAAGTCCAACAGCCACGTTTAAGATGCCACTAAGTTCATTCAGTGTTTGTTAGTATAATGGCTTATTAACAATGAGTTTGAGTGTGGAATGCAGGTAGACGTGCTGCAAATATCTTTGCACTAGTGGGACAATACAGAAGTCCAACAGCCACGTTTAGGATGCCACTTAGTTCACTCAGTGTTTGCTAGTATAATGGCTTAGTAACAATGAGTTTGAGTGTGCAATGCAGGTAGACGTGCTGCAAATATCTTTGCACTAGTGGGACAATACAGAAGTCCAACAGCCATGTTTAGGATCCCACTAAGTTCACTCAGTGTTTGCTAGTATAATGGCTTAGTAACAATGAGTTTGAGTGTGCAATGCAGGCAGACATGCTGCAAATATCTTTGCACTAGTGGGACAATACAGAAGTCCAACAGCCACGTTTAGGATGCCACTAAGTTCACTCAGTGTTTGCTAGTATAATGGCTTAGCAACAATGAGTTTGAGTTTGCAATGCAGGTAGACGTGGTGCAAAAATCTTTGCACTAGTGGGACAATACAGTTGTCCAACAGCCACGTTTAAGATGCCACTAAGTTCACTCAGTGTTTGCTAGTATAATTGTTTAGTAACAATGAATTTGAGTGTGCAATGCAGGTAGACGTGCTGCAAATATCTTTGCACTAGTGGGACAATACAGAAGTCCAACAGCCACGTTCAGGATGCCACTAAGTTCACTCAGTGTTTGCTAGTATAATGGCTTAGTAACAATGAATTTGAGTGTGCAATGTAGGTAGACGTGCTGCAAATATCTTTGCACTAGTGGGACAATACAGAAGTCCAACATCCACTTTTATAATGCCACTGAGTTCACTCAGTGTTTGCTAGTATAATGGCTTAGTAACAATGAGTTTGAGTGTGCAATGCAGGCAGACGTGCTGCAAATATCTTTGCACTAGTGGGACAATACAGAAGTCCAACAGCCACGTTTAAGATGCCACTAAGTTCATTCAGTGTTTGTTAGTATAATGGCTTATTAACAATGAGTTTGAGTGTGGAATGCAGGTAGACGTGCTGCAAATATCTTTGCACTAGTGGGACAATACAGAAGTCCAACAGCCACGTTTAGGATGCCACTTAGTTCACTCAGTGTTTGCTAGTATAATGGCTTAGTAACAATGAGTTTGAGTGTGCAATGCAGGTAGACGTGCTGCAAATATCTTTGCACTAGTGGGACAATACAGAAGTCCAACAGCCATGTTTAGGATCCCACTAAGTTCACTCAGTGTTTGCTAGTATAATGGCTTAGTAACAATGAGTTTGAGTGTGCAATGCAGGCAGACATGCTGCAAATATCTTTGCACTAGTGGGACAATACAGAAGTCCAACAGCCACGTTTAAGATGCCACTAAGTTCACTCAGTGTTTGCTAGTATAATGGCTTAGTAACAATGAGTTTGAGTGTGCAATGCAGGTAGACGTGCTGCAAATATCTTTGCACTAGTGGGACAATACAGAAGTCCAACAGCCACGTTTCGGATGCCACTAAGTTCACTCAGTGTTTGCTAGTATAATGGCTTAGTAACAATGAGTTTGAGTGTGCAATGCTGGTAGACGTGCTGCATATATCTTTGCACTAGTGGGACAATACAGAAGTCCAACAGCCAAGTTTAGGATACCACTAAGTTCACTCAGTGTTTCCTAGTATAATGGCTTAGTAACAATGAGTTTGAGTGTGCAATGCAGGCAGACGTGCTGCAAATATCTTTGCACTAGTGGGACAATACAGAAGTCCAACAGCCACTTTTATGATGCCACTAAGTTCACTCAGTGTTTGCTAGTATAATGGCTAAGTAACAATGAGTTTGAGTGTGCAATGCAGGCAGACGTGCTGCAAATATCTTTGCACTAGTGGGACAATACAGAAGTCCAACAGCCACTTTTATGATGCCACTAAGTTCACTCAGTGTTTGCTAGTATAATGGCTTAGTAACAATGAGTTTGAGTGTGTAATGCAGGTAGACGTGCTGCAAATATCTTTGCACTAGTGGGACAATACAGAAGTCCAACAGCCACGTTTAGGATGCCACTAAGTTCACTCAGTGTTTGCTAGTATAATGGCTTATTAACAATGAGTTTGAGTTTGCAATGCAGGTAGACGTGGTGCAAAAATCTTTGCACTAGTGGGACAATACAGTTGTCCAACAGCCACGTTTAAGATGCCACTAAGTTCACTCAGTGTTTGCTAGTATAATTGTTTAGTAACAATGAATTTGAGTGTGCAATGCAGGTAGACGTGCTGCAAATATCTTTGCACTAGTGGGACAATACAGAAGTCCAACAGCCACGTTTCGGATGCCACTAAGTTCACTCAGTGTTTGCTAGTATTATGGCTTAGTAACAATGAGTTTGAGTGTGCAATGCAGGCAGACGTGCTGCAAATATCTTTGCACTAGTGGGACAATACAGAAGTCCAACAGCCACTTTTATGAAGCCACTAAGTTCACTCAGTGTTTGCTAGTATAATGGCTTAGTAACAATGAGTTTGAGTGTGCAATGCAGGCAGACGTGCTGCAAATATCTTTGCACTAGTGGGACAATACAGAAGTCCAACAGCCACGTTTAAGATGCCACTAAGTTCACTCAGTGTTTGCTAGTATAATGGCTTAGTAACAATGAGTTTGAGTGTGGAATGCAGGTAGACGTTCTGCAAATATCTTTGCACTAGTGGGACAATACAGAAGTCCAACAGCCACTTTTATGATGCCACTAATTTCACTCAGTGTTTGCTAGTATAATGGCTTAGTAAAAATGAGTTGGAGTGTGCAATGCAGGCAGACATGCTGCAAATATCTTTGCACTAGTGGGACAATACAGAAGTCCAACAGCCAAGTTTAGGATACCACTAAGTTCACTCAGTGTTTCCTAGTATAATGGCTTAGTAACAATGAGTTTGAGTGTGCAATGCAGGCAGACGTGCTGCAAATATCTTTGCACTAGTGGGACAATACAGAAGTCCAACAGCCACTTTTATGATGCCACTAAGTTCACTCAGTGTTTGCTAGTAAAATGACTTAGTAACAATGAGTTTGAGTGTGCAATGCAGGCAGACGTGCTGCAAATATCTTTGCACTAGTGGGACAATACAGAAGTCCAACAGCCACTTTTATGATGCCACTAAGTTCACTCAGTGTTTGCTAGTATAATGGCTTAGTAACAATGAGTTTGAGTGTGCAATGCAGGTAGACGTCCTGCAAATATCTTTGCACTAGTGGGACAATACAGAAGTCCAACAGCCACGTTTAGGATGCTACTAAGTTCACTCAGTGTTTGCTAGTATAATGGCTTAGTAACAATGAGTTTGAGTGTGCAATGCAGGCAGACGTGCTGCAAATATCTTTGCACTAGTGGGACAATACAGAAGTCCAACAGCCACGTTTAAGATGCCACTAAGTTCACTTAGTGTTTTCTGGTATAATGGCTTAGTAACAATGAGTTTGAGTGTGCAATGCAGGTAGACGTGCTGCAAATATCTTTGCACTAGTGGGACAATACAGAAGTCCAACAGCCACGTTTAGGATGCTACTAAGTTCACTCAGTGTTTGCTAGTATAATGGCTTAGTAACAATGAGTTTGAGTGTGCAATGCAGGCAGACGTGCTGGAAATATCTTTGCACTAGTGGGACAATACAGAAGTCCAACAGCCACGTTTAGGATCCCACTAAGTTCACTCAGTGTTTGCTAGTATAATGGCTTAGTAACAATGAGTTTGAGTGTGCAATGCAGGCAGACGTGCTGCAAATATCTTTGCACTAGTGGGACAATACAGAAGTCCAACAGCCACGTTTAAGATGCCACTAAGTTCACTTAGTGTTTTCTGGCATAATGGCTTAGTAACAATGAGTTTGAGTGTGCAATGCAGGTAGACGTGCTGCAAATATCTTTGCACTAGTGGGACAATACAGAAGTCCAACAGCCACGTTTCGGATGCCACTAAGTTCACTCAGTGTTTGCTAGTATAATGGCTTAGTAACAATGAGTTTGAGTGTGCAATGCTGGTAGACGTGTTGCATATATCTTTGCACTAGTGGGACAATACAGAAGTCCAACAGCCAAGTTTAGGATGCCACTAAGTTCACTCAGTGTTTGCTAGTATAATGGCTTAGTAACAATGAGTTTGAGTGTGTAATGCAGGCAGACGTGCTGCAAATATCTTTGCACTAGTGGGACAATACAGAAGTCCAACAGCCACTTTTATGATGCCACTAAGTTCACTCACTGTTTGCTAGTATAATGGCTTAGTAACAATGAGTTTGAGTGTGCAATTGAGGCAGACATGCTGCAAATATCTTTGCACTAGTGGGACAATACAGAAGTCCAACAGCCACGTTTAGGATGCCACTAAGTTAACTCAGTGTTTGCTAGTATAATGGCTTAGTAACAATGAGTTTGAGTGTGCAATGCAGCTAGACGTGCTGCATATATCTTTGCACTAGTGGGACAATACAGAAGTCCAACAGCCAAGTTTAGGATACCACTAAGTTCACTCAGTGTTTCCTAGTATAATGGCTTAGTAAGGGCTCCGCCACACATCCGTGAAACACGTGCGTGTTTGGTCCGTTTCCGTGTATACTGGAGACACGGCCAAACGTGCACCAATGTTACTATATCATAGACGCCTGACATGATTAATCTAGGACTTATTGGCAGCTATGGGCTGCCAATAACTCCTTATTACCCCGATTTGCCAACGCACCAGGGTAAATCGGGAAGAGCCGGGTACAGCCCCAGAACTGTCGCATATAATGTATGCGGCAAATCTGGGCGGCTGCTGACTGATATTGTTAGGGTGGGGGGCTCCCCATAACGTGGAGCTCCCCATCGTGAGAATACCAGCCTTCAGCCGTATGGCTTTATCTGGCTGGTATTAAAATGGGGGGGACCGCACGCCGTTTTTTTTAATTATTTATTTATTTTTTTCACTGCACAGTATAGACACGCCCACCGGCTGCTGTGATTGGGTGCAGTGAGACAGCTGTCACTCAGCGTGGTGGGTGTGTGTGACTGCAACCAATCACAGGCGCCGGTGGGCGGGTAAAGCAGGGAATACGAGATTGATTAATGAGCGGCCGGCTTTTTCAAATTAGAAAAAGCCGCCGAAGCAGTGTGAACGCCGTGCAGCGCCGGTGATCGGGGAAAGGTGAGTATGAGAGAGGGGGGGACACTTCAGTCACTCGGGGGATTAGCGGTCACCGGTGAATCCTTCACAGGTGACCGCTAATCAGTACACGGCACAGACAGAGCCGCGGCATGAGAATGAAGTCGGGTGAAGTTCACCCGAGTTCATGATCATTCCGCTACTCTGTCTTCCGACATGTAGTAACGACATTTTGCATCACACACGTACATTTCACACGGACAACACATACACATGTCAGTTATTTCACTCACGCACACACGGACATTCCACACGCACATACGGCTAGCATACGGGATACACACGCAGGCCACACATACCATAAAAACGGACCTAAAAAACGGAAAACTGACCCGAAAAACGGCCCGTTTTACACGGACGTGGTTTTCACGGATGTGTGGCGGAGCCCTAACAATGAGTTTGAGTGTGCAATGCAGGCAGACGTGCTGCAAATATCTTTGCACTAGTGGGACAATACAGAAGTCCAACAGCCACTTTTATGATGCCACTAAGTTCACTCAGTGTTTGCTAGTATAATGGCTTAGTAACAATGAGTTTGAGTGTGCAATGCAGGTAGACGTGCTGCAAATATCTTTGCACTAGTGGGACAATACAGAAATCCAACAGCCACGTTTAGGATGCCACTAAGTTCACTTAGTGTTTGCTAGTATAATGGCTTAGTAACAATGAGTTTGAGTGTGCAATGCAGTTAGACGTGCTGCAAATATCTTTGCACTAGTGGGACAATACAGAAGTCCAACAGCCACGTTTAAGATGCCACTAAGTTCACTCAGTGTTTGCTAGTATAATGGCTTAGTAACAATGAGTTTGAGTGTGCAATGCTGGTAGACGTGCTTCATATATCTTTGCACTAGTGGGACAATACAGAACTCCAACAGCCAAGTTTAGAATACCACTAAGTTCACTCAGTGTTTTCTAGTATAATGGCTTAGTAACAATGAGTTTGAGTGTGCAATGCAGGCAGACGTGCTGCAAATATCTTTGCACTAGTGGGACAATACAGAAGTCCAACAGCCACTTTTATGATGCCACTAAGTTCACTCAGTGTTTGCTAGTATAATGGCTTAGTAACAATGAGTTTGAGTGTGCAATGCAGGCAGACGTGTTGCAAATATCTTTGCACTAGTGGGACAATACAGAAGTCCAACAGCCACTTTTATGATGCCACTAAGTTCACTTAGTGTTTTCTAGTATAATGGCTTAGTAACAATGAGTTTGAGTGTGCAATGCAGGTAGACGTGCTGCAAATACCTTTGCACTAGTGGGACAATACAGAAGTCCAACAGCCACGTTTCGGATGCCACTAAGTTCACTCAGTGTTTGCTAGTATAATGGCTTAGTAACAATGAGTTTGAGTGTGCAATGCTGGTAGACGTGCTGCATATATCTTTGCACTAGTGGGACAATACAGAAGTCCAACAGCCAAGTTTAGGATACCACTAAGTTCACTCAGTGTTTCCTAGTATAATGGCTTAGTAACAATGAGTTTGAGTGTGCAATGCAGGTAGACGTGCTGCAAATATCTTTGCACTAGTGGGACAATACAGAAGTCCAACAGCCACGTTTAGGATGCCACTAAGTTCACTCAGTGTTTGCTAGTATAATGGCTTAGTAACAATGAGTTTGAGTGTGCAATGCAGGTAGACGTGCTGCAAATATCTTTGCACTAGTGGGACAATACAGAAGTCCCACAGCCACTTTTATGATGCCACTAAGTTCACTCAGTGTTTGCTAGTATAATGGCTTAGTAACAATGAGTTTGAGTGTGCAATGCAGGCAGACGTGCTGAAAATATCTTTGCACTAGTGGGACAATACAGAAGTCCAACAGCCACTTTTATGATGCCACTAAGTTCACTCAGTGTTTGCTAGTATAATGGCTTAGTAACAATGAGTTTGAGTGTGCAATGCAGGTAGACGTCCTGCAAATATCTTTGCACTAGTGGGACAATACAGAAGTCCAACAGCCACGTTTAGGATGCCACTAAGTTCACTCAGTGTTTGTTAGTATAATGGCTTAGTAACAATGAGTTTGAGTGTGCAATGCAGGCAGACGTGCTGCAAATATCTTTGCACTAGTGGGACAATACAGAAGTCCAACAGCCACTTTTATGATGCCACTAAGTTCACTCAGTGTTTGCTAGTACAATGGCTTAGTAACAATGAGTTTGAGTGTGTAATGCAGGTAGACGTGCTGCAAATATCTTTGCACTAGTGGGACAAGGATGCCACTAAGTTCACTCAGTGTTTGCTAGTATAATGGCTTAGTAACAATGAGTTTGAGTTTGCAATGCAGGTAGACGTGGTGCAAAAATCTTTGCACTAGTGGGACAATACAGTTGTCCAACAGCCACGTTTAAGATGCCACTAAGTTCACTCAGTGTTTGCTAGTATAATTGTTTAGTAACAATGAATTTGAGTGTGCAATGCAGGTAGACGTGCTGCAAATATCTTTGCACTAGTGGGACAATACAGAAGTCCAACAGCCACATTTATGATGCCACTAAGTTCACTCAGTGTTTGCTAGTATAATGGCTTAGTAACAATGAGTTTGAGTGTGCAATGCAGGCAGACGTGCTGCAAATATCTTTGCACTAGTGGGACAATACAGAAGTCCAACAGCCGCGTTTAAGATGCCACTAAGTTCACTCAGTGTTTGCTAGTATAATGGCTTAGTAACAATGAGTTTGAGTGTGCAATGCAGGTAGACGTGCTGCAAATATCTTTGCACTAGTGGGACAATACAGAAGTCCAACAGCCACGTTTAGGATGCCACTAAGTTCACTCACTGTTTGCTAGTATAATGGCTTAGTAACAATGAGTTTGAGTGTGCAATGCAGGCAGACGTGCTGGAAATATCTTTGCACTAGTGGGACAATACAGAAGTCCAACAGTCACTTTTATGATGCCACTAAGTTCACTCAGTGTTTGCTAGTATAATGGCTTAGTAACAATGAGTTTGAGTGTGCAATGCAGGCAGACATGCTGCAAATATCTTTGCACTAGTGGGACAATACAGATGTCCAACAGCCACGTTTAAGATGCCACTAAGTTCACTCAGTGTTTGCTAGTATAATGGCTTAGTAACAATGAGTTTGAGTGTGCAATGCAGGTAGACGTGCTGCAAATATCTTTGCACTAGTGGGACAATACAGAAGTCCAACAGCCACGTTTCGGATGCCACTAAGTTCACTCAGTGTTTGCTAGTATAATGGCTTAGTAACAATGAGTTTGAGTGTGCAATGCTGGTAGACGTGCTGCATATATCTTTGCACAATTGTGATAATACAGAAGTCCAACAGCCAAGTTTAGGATACCACAAAGTTCACTCAGTGTTTCCTAGTATAATGGCTAAGTAACAATGAGTTTGAGTGTGCAATGCAGGCAGACATGCTGCAAATATCTTTGCACTAGTTGGACAATACAGAAGTCCAACAGCCACTTTTATGATGCCACTAAGTTTACTCAGTGTTTGCTAGTATAATGGCTTAGTAACAATGAGTTTGAGTGTGCAATGCAGGCAGACATGCTGCAAATATCTTTGCACTAGTGGGACAATACAGAAGTCCAACAGCCACTTTTATGATGCCACTAAGTTCACTCAGTGTTTGCTAGTAAAATGGCTAAGTAACAATGAGTTTGAGTGTGCAATGCATGTAGACATCCTGCAAATATCTTTGCACTAGTGGGACAATACAGAAGTCCAACAGCCACGTTTAGGATGCTACTAAGTTCACTCAGTGTTTGCTAGTATAATGGCTTAGTAACAATGAGTTTGAGTGTGCAATGCAGGCAGACGTGCTGCATATATCTTTGCACTAGTGGGACAATACAGAAGTCCAACAGCCAAGTTTAGGATACCACTAAGTTCACTCAGTGTTTGCTAGTATAATGGCTTAGTAACAATGAGTTTGAGTGTGCAATGCAGGCAGACGTGCTGCAAATATCTTTGCACTAGTGGGACAATACAGAAGTCCAACAGCCACTTTTATGATGCCACTAAGTTCACTCAGTGTTTGCTAGTATAATGGCTTAGTAACAATGAGTTTGAGTGTGCAATGCAGGCAGACATGCTGCAAAAATCTTTGCACTAGTGGGACAATACAGAAGTCCAACAGCCACGTTTAAGATGCCACTAAGTTCACTCAGTGTTTGCTAGTATAATGGCTTAGTAACAATGAGTTTGAGTGTGAAATGCAGGTAGACGTGCTGCAAATATCTTTGCACTAGTGGGACAATACAGAAGTCCAACAGCCACGTTTAGGATGCCAGTAAGTTCACTCAGTGTTTGCTAGTATAATGGCTTAGTAACAATGAGTTTGAGTGTGCAATGCAGGCAGACGTGCTGCATATATCTTTGCACTAGTGGGACAATACAGAAGTCCAACAGCCAAGTTTAGGATACCACTAAGTTCACTCAGTGTTTCCTAGTATAATGGCTTAGTAACAATGAGTTTGAGTGTGCAATGCAGGCAGACGTGTTGCAAATATCTTTGCACTAGTGGGACAATACAGAAGTCCAACAGCCACTTTTATGATGCCACTAAGTTCACTCAGTGTTTGCTAGTATAATGGCTTAGTAACAATGAGTTTGAGTGTGCAATGCAGGCAGATGTGCTGCAAATATCTTTGCACTAGTGGGACAATACAGAAGTCCAACAGCCACTTTTATGATGCCACTAAGTTCAATCAGTGTTTGCTAGTATAATGGCTTAGTAACAATGAGTTTGAGTGTGCAATGCAGGTAGACGTCCTGCTAATATATTTGCACTAGTGGGACAATACAGAATTCCAACAGCCACGTTTAGGATGCCACTAAGTTCACTCAGTGTTTGTTAGTATAATGGCTTAGTAACAATGAGTTTGAGTGTGCAATGCAGGCAGATGTGCTGCAAATATCTTTGCACTAGTGGGACAATACAGAAGTCCAACAGCCACTTTTATGATGCCACTAAGTTCACTCAGTGTTTGCTAGTATAATGGCTTAGTAACAATGAGTTTGAGTTTGTAATGCAGGTAGACGTGCTGCAAATATCTTTGCACTAGTGGGACAATACAGAAGTCCAACAGCCACGTTTAGGATGCCACTAAGTTCACTCAGTGTTTGCTAGTATAATGGCTTAGTAACAATGAGTTTGAGTTTGCAATGCAGGTAGACGTGGTGCAAAAATTTTTGCACTAGTGGGACAATACAGTTGTCCAACAGCCACGTTTAAGATGCCACTAAGTTCACTCAGTGTTTGCTAGTATAATGGCTTAGTAACAATGAGTTTGAGTGTGCAATGCAGGCAGACGTGCTGCAAATATCTTTGCACTAGTGGGACAATACAGAAGTCCAACAGCCACGTTTAAGATGCCAATAAGTTCACTTAGTGTTTTCTAGTATAATGGCTTAGTAACAATGAGTTTGAGTGTGCAATGCAGGTAGATGTGCTGCAAATATCTTTGCACTAGTGGGACAATATAGAAGTCCAATAGCCACTTTTATGATGCCACTAAGTTCACTCAGTGTTTGCTAGTATAATGGCTTAGTAACAATGAGTTTGAGTGTGCAATGCAGGCAGACGTGCTGCAAATATCTTTGCACTAGTGGGACAATACAGAAGTCCAACAGCCAGGTTTAAGATGCCACTAAGTTCAGTCAGTGTTTGCTAGTATAATGGCTTAGTAACAATGAGTTTGAGTGTGAAATGCAGGTAGACGTGCTGCAAATATCTTTGCACTAGTGGGACAATACAGAAGTCCAACAGCCACGTTTAGGATGCCACTAAGTTCACTCAGTGTTTGCTAGTATAATGGCTTAGTAACAATGAGTTTGAGTGTGCAATGCAGGTAGACGTGCTGCATATATCTTTGCACTAGTGGGACGATACAGAAGTTCAACAGCCACTTTTATGATGCCACTAAGTTCACTCAGTGTTTGCTTGTATAATGGCTTAGTAACAATGAGTTTGAGTGTGCAATGCAGGCAGACGTGCTGCAAATATCTTTGCACTAGTGGGACAATACAGAAGTCCAACAGCCACTTTTATGATGCCACTAAGTTCAATCAGTGTTTGCTAGTATAATGGCTTAGTAACAATGAGTTTGAGTGTGCAATGCAGGTAGACGTCCTGCAAATATCTTTGCACTAGTGGGACAATACAGATGTCCAACAGCCATGTTTAGGATGCCACTAAGTTCACTCAGTGTTTGTTAGTATAATGGCTTAGTAACAATGAGTTTGAGTGTGCAATGCAGGCAGACGTGCTGCAAATATCTTTGCACTAGTGGGACAATACAGAAGTCCAACAGCCACGTTTAGGATGCCACTAAGTTCACTCAGTGTTTGCTAGTATAATGGCTTAGTAACAATGAGTTTGAGTTTGCAATGCAGGTAGACGTGGTGCAAAAATCTTTGCACTAGTGGGACAATACAGTTGTCCAACAGCCACGTTTAAGATGCCACTAAGTTCACTCAGTGTTTGCTAGTATAATTGTTTAGTAACAATGAATTTGAGTGTGCAATGCAGGTAGACGTGCTCCAAATATCTTTGCACTAGTGGGACAATACAGAAGTCCAACAGCCACGTTCAGGATGCCACTAAGTTCACTCAGTGTTTGCTAGTATAATGGCTTAGTAACAATGAATTTGAGTGTGCAATGTAGGTAGACGTGCTGCAAATATCTTTGCACTAGTGGGACAATACAGAAGTCCAACATCCACTTTTATAATGCCACTGAGTTCACTCAGTGTTTGCTAGTATAATGGCTTAGTAACAATGAGTTTGAGTGTGCAATGCAGGCAGACGTGCTGCAAATATCTTTGCACTAGTGGGACAATACAGAAGTCCAACAGCCACGTTTAAGATGCCACTAAGTTCATTCAGTGTTTGTTAGTATAATGGCTTATTAACAATGAGTTTGAGTGTGGAATGCAGGTAGACGTGCTGCAAATATCTTTGCACTAGTGGGACAATACAGAAGTCCAACAGCCACGTTTAGGATGCCACTTAGTTCACTCAGTGTTTGCTAGTATAATGGCTTAGTAACAATGAGTTTGAGTGTGCAATGCAGGTAGACGTGCTGCAAATATCTTTGCACTAGTGGGACAATACAGAAGTCCAACAGCCATGTTTAGGATGCCACTAAGTTCACTCAGTGTTTGCTAGTATAATGGCTTAGTAACAATGAGTTTGAGTGTGAAATGCAGGCAGACATGCTGCAAATATCTTTGCACTAGTGGGACAATACAGAAGTCCAACAGCCACGTTTAAGATGCCACTAAGTTCACTCAGTGTTTGCTAGTATAATGGCTTAGTAACAATGAATTTGAGTGTGCAATGCAGGTAGACGTGCTGCAAATATCTTTGCACTAGTGGGACAATACAGAAGTCCAACAGCTACGTTTCGGATGCCACTAAGTTCACTCAGTGTTTGCTAGTATAATGGCTTAGTAACAATGAGTTTGAGTGTGCAATGCTGGTAGACGTGCTGCATATATCTTTGCACTAGTGGGACAATACAGAAGTCCAACAGCCAAGTTTAGGATACCACTAAGTTCACTCAGTGTTTCCTAGTATAATGGCTTAGTAACAATGAGTTTGAGTGTGCAATGCAGGCAGACGTGCTGCAAATATCTTTGCACTAGTGGGACAATACAGAAGTCCAACAGCCACTTTTATGATGCCACTAAGTTCACTCAGTGTTTGCTAGTATAATGGCTTAGTAACAATGAGTTTGAGTGTGTAATGCAGGTAGACGTGCTGCAAATATCTTTGCACTAGTGGGACAATACAGAAGTCCAACAGCCACGTTTAGGATGCCACTAAGTTCACTCAGTGTTTGCTAGTATAATGGCTTAGTAACAATGAGTTTGAGTTTGCAATGCAGGTAGACGTGGTGCAAAAATCTTTGCACTAGTGGGACAATACAGTTGTCCAACAGCCACGTTTAAGATGCCACTAAGTTCCCTCAGTGTTTGCTAGTATAATTGTTTAGTAACAATGAATTTGAGTGTGCAATGCAGGTAGACGTGCTGCAAATATCTTTGCACTAGTGGGACAATACAGAAGTCCAACAGCCACGTTTAGGATGCCACTAAGTTCACTCAGTGTTTGCTAGTATAATGGCTTAGTAACAATGAATTTGAGTGTGCAATGTAGGTAGACGGGCTGCAAATATCTTTGCACTAGTGGGACAATACAGAAGTCCAACAGCCACTTTTATAATGCCACTGAGTTCACTCAGTGTTTGCTAGTAACAATGAGTTTGA
The DNA here is from genome assembly GCF_048569485.1 of Anomaloglossus baeobatrachus. Taxonomy (NCBI): domain Eukaryota; kingdom Metazoa; phylum Chordata; class Amphibia; order Anura; family Aromobatidae; genus Anomaloglossus; species Anomaloglossus baeobatrachus. The sequence continues at coordinate 549,140,288 of NC_134353.1, read as the reverse complement.
GTGTTCAATGCAGGCAGACGTGCTGCAAATATCTTTGCACTAGTGGGACAATACAGAAGTCCAACAGCCACGTTTAGGATGCCACTAAGTTCACTCAGTGTTTGCTAGTGTAATGGCTTAGTAACAATGAGTTTGAGTGTGCAATGCAGGTAGACGTGCTGCATATATCTTTGCACTAGTGGGACAATACAGAAGTCCAACAGCCAAGTTTAGGATACCACTAAGTTCACTCAGTGTTTCCTAGTATAATGGCTTAGTAACAATGAGTTTGAGTGTGCAATGCAGGCAGACATGCTGCAAATATCTTTGCACTAGTGGGACAATACAGAAGTCGAACAGCCACGTTTAAGATGCCACTAAGTTCACTCAGTGTTTGCTAGTATAATGGCTTAGTAACAATGAGTTTGAGTGTGCAATGCTGGTAGACGTGCTGCATATATCTTTGCACTAGTGGGACAATACAGAAGTCCAACAGCCAAGTTTAGGATACCACTAAGTTCACTCAGTGTTTCCTAGTATAATGGCTTAGTAACAATGAGTTTGAGTGTGCAATGCAGGCAGACGTGCTGCAAATATCTTTGCACTAGTGGGACAATACAGAAGTCCAACAGCCACTTTTATGATGCCACTAAGTTCACTCAGTGTTTGCTAGTATAATGGCTTAGTAACAATGAGTTTGAGTGTGCAATGCAGGTAGACGTCCTGCAAATATCTTTGCACTAGTGGGACAATACAGAAGTCCAACAGCCACGTTTAGGATGCTACTAAGTTCACTCAGTGTTTGCTAGTATAATGGCTTAGTAACAATGAGTTTGAGTGTGCAATGCAGGCAGACGTGCTGCAAATATCTTTGCACTAGTGGGACAATACAGAAGTCCAGCAGCCACGTTTAGGATGCCACTAAGTTCACTCAGTGTTTGCTAGTATAATTGCTTAGTAACAATGAGTTTGAGTGTGCAATGCAGGCAGACGTGCTGCAAATATCTTTGCACTAGTGGGAAAATACAGAAGTCCAACAGCCACTTTTATGATGCCACTAAGTTCACTCAGTGTTTGCTAGTATAATGGCTTAGTAACAATGAGTTTGAGTGTGCAATGCAGGCAGACGTGCTGCAAATATCTTTGCACTAGTGGGACAATACAGAAGTCCAACAGCCACGTTTAGAATGCCACTAAGTTCACTGAGTGTTTGCTCGTATAATGGCTTAGTAACAATGAGTTTAAGTGTGCAATGCAGGTAGACGTGCTGCAAATATCTTTGCACTAGTGGGACAATACAGAAGTCCAACAGCCACGTTTAGGATGCCACTAAGTTCACTCAGTGTTTGCTAGTATAATGGCTTAGTAACAATGAGTTTGAGTGTGCAATGCAGGCAGACGTGCTGCAAATATCTTTGCACTAGTGGGACAATACAGAAGTCCAACAGCCACGTTTAGGATGTCACTAAGTTCACTCAGTGTTTGCTAGTATAATGGCTTAGTAACAATGAGTTTGAGTGTGCAATGCAGGCAGACGTGCTGCAAATATCTTTGCACTAGTGGGACAATACAGAAGTCCAACAGCCACTTTTATGATGCCACTAAGTTCACTCAGTGTTTGCTAGTATAATGGCTTAGTAAAAATGAGTTTGAGTGTGCAATGCAGGTAGACGTGCTGCAAATATCTTTGCACTAGTGGGACAATACAGAAGTCCAACAGCCACTTTTATGATGCCACTAAGTTCACTCAGTGTTTGCTAGTATAATGGCTTAGTAACATCGAGTTTGAGTGTGCAATGCAGGCAGACGTGCTGCAAATATCTTTGCACTAGTGGGACAATACAGAAGTCCAACAGCCACTTTTAGGATGCCACTAAGTTCACTCAGTGTTTGCTAGTATAATGGCTTAGTAACAATGAGTTTGAGTGTGCAATGCAGGCAGACGTGCTGGAAATATCTTTGCACTAGTGGGACAATACAGAAGTCCAACAGCCACGTTTAGGATGTCACTAAGTTCACTCAGTGTTTGCTAGTATAATGGCTTAGTAACAATGAGTTTGAGTGTGCAATGCAGGCAGACGTGCTGCAAATATCTTTGCACTAGTGGGACAATACAGAAGTCCAACAGCCACTTTTATGATGCCACTAAGTTCACTCAGTGGTTGCTAGTATAATGGCTTAGTAAAAATGAGTTTGAGTGTGCAATGCAGGTAGACGTGTTGCAAATATCTTTGCACTAGTGGGACAATACAGAAGTCCAACAGCCACTTTTATGATGCCACTAAGTTCACTCAGTGTTTGCTAGTATAATGGCTTAGTAACATCGAGTTTGAGTGTGCAATGCAGGCAGACGTGCTGCAAATATCTTTGCACTAGTGGGACAATACAGAAGTCCAACAGCCACTTTTAGGATGCCACTAAGTTCACTCAGTGTTTGCTAGTATAATGGCTTAGTAACAATGAGTTTGAGTGTGCAATGCAGGCAGACGTGCTGGAAATATCTTTGCACTAGTGGGACAATACAGAAGTCCAACAGCCACTTTTATGATGCCACTGAGTTCACTCAGTGTTTGCTAGTATAATGGCTTAGTAACAATGAGTTTGAGTGTGCAATGCAGGTAGACGTGCTGCAAATATCTTTGCACTAGTGGGACAATACAGAAGTCCAACAGCCACGTTTAGGATGCCACTAAGTTCATTCAGTGTTTGCTAGTATAATGGCTTAGTAACAATGAGTTTGAGTGTGCAATGCAGGCAGACGTGCTGAAAATATCTTTGCACTAGTGGGACAATACAGAAGTCCAACAGCCACTTTTAGGATGCCACTAAGTTCACTCAGTGTTTGCTAGTATAATGGCTTAGTAACAATGAGTTTGAGTGTGCAATGCAGGTAGACGTGCTGCAAATATCTTTGCACTAGTGGGACAATACAGAAGTCCAACAGCCACGTTTAGGATGCCACTAAGTTCACTCAGTGTTTGCTAGTATAATGGCTTAGTAACAATGAGTTTGAGTGTGCAAAGGGTAGGAGGGTACAGTGGCAGGGTTGTGGGTCTCTGGGTAGAGTAAAGGAAGCCTGCCTTTCTATCCCTCCTAATGGGGAAATGCAGCGAGGAAATCCCTGACCTTAGCTACACAGACGCTGTCATCTTGTGTAGCTGTTAAACTCTGTTTTCACGGACCTGTCACCTCTGGCTCTGACCCTGCCGGTATTAGCCCTTAAAAGGACTGATAGAAAGTGCTATCCTTCTTCTGTACAGCGCTGTGTATAGAGCGTACTCAGCAGTATCAGAGATAGGCGCTGCGCCAGCGGTGAATGACACTAAGGATGCAGAAGAGATAATGGCTTCCGGACGGGCAGATACTCGTTTTTATAATGCAGGGACATGTGACATGGACATCCTATCACACATGCCGTTGCTTCTCTGGCTAAAAGTACACTTAGCTGTGTGCGTGTCTGGGATTGGCTGACATGCTGGCCCGCCCCACTACTCCTGCGCGCTTAGGGAAGGAAGACAAGGAAAAAAAAAAAAAGGCGATCGCCATTATCCATACAGCAGTGATCTGAATGTGCTGTTCCCGCACACTATACACTGAAATTTCATAATAGTGTGAGTCACAGAGTGACTTACACTATTACAGTGGAAAGCCAGCTAGGAATTAGCTGGTCTTTTTGCTGCTAGAACCGTTCTCGAACGTATCTAGAACTATCGAGCTTTAGCAAAAAGCTCGAGTTCTAGTTCTATCTAGAACAGCCCCCAAAATCACTCGAGCCGCGAACTGGAGAACCACGAACCGCGCTCAACTCTAATGTTAACCACTATGTTGTTTAATTTTAGGTTGGGTCCTGCAGTATGCTATTATTTGAATATTATTCTTTTTGTTACTTTGATACAATTTGCTAATTTTATGCACCTGAAGTGAAATATTCCAAAGTGTATATATGAGGGGCTACTGATAAGTCTTTGGCTTTACCCAGAAAGGAATGACATAGGATGATGAAACTTTACATTTATTCCACATAGTCTCCACTGATGTCAACACACTTCTTACATAGGTAATCCAAGTTCTGTAAGCCTAGCAGAAAGAAGGATTTCGGTTGTGCCTCAAACCAGGCATCCATAGCAGCCATGGCATCAAAAAAGTGAAATTTGGACCCTTGAGGTATTTCTTCAGGTTTGGAAACAGATGATAGTCGCAGGGAGCTAGATCTAGTGAATAAGGGGGGTGGTAAAAGAGCTGGAAGCCCAGCTCTGCCAGTTTTGCCGTGGTCACTTGTTCAATGCGAGCGGAGGTGTTGTCTTGCAGGAACATGATAACTTTGGACAGCTTGCCGCACCTTTTGGCACTCAGAGCTGCCTTGAATTGTTCCAAAAGTTCATTGCAATACCTTGCATTGATGGTGGAACCCTTTTGAAGGTAGTCCATTAGCAGCACGCCCTCCTTATCCCAGAACACAGATACCATCACTTTAGTGACTGATTTTCACACCCTGAATGTCTTTGGATGAGGACAACCACTGTGCCTCCTTTCTTTAGAGTGCTCCTTGTTTTCTGGGTCATACAAATAAATCCAGGTCTTATCTATAGTGACCTGTCGATCCAGGAAATTCTTATCAGTCTGGAAAAGCTGACAAATGGACTGGGAAGTTTTCACTCGCATGCTTCCCTGATCTGTTAACAAGCATTTGGGGACCCACTTTGCAGATAGCTTCCTCATGTCCAAATGTTCATGGATAATGAGAAAAACACGTGCACATGAAATTCCTGTTGCTTTAGCTAAAATTCATCGATTCTTCAGTTTGAGGTTGTGCACAGCATTGACGATTTCCGGAACAACAACCACTCTCAGTCATCTAGGACATATCTCATCATTGGTGTCGAAGGAGCCCGTTTTAAATTTGGCAACCCAGTTCTTAGCTGTGGAATATGAAGATCATTGATCCCCCAATGTCTGCGATAAATCACCATGAATATCCTTCACGGACTTTCCCTGCAGAAACAAGAATTTTATCACTCCTATGCTCTCAGTTGCTGTGAATATCGCATTACACTCCGTTATTTTGTTTTCGCGCGTGCGTAGATCACTCTTGTCATAAGGAACAAACACAAAATTTTGAAAACATATATTAGACACATAAGGCTTTCATGTGTTGTAACATTCCTTAGAAACAAAAAAGATCAAAACGTCAAAGACTTATCAGTATAGATGTAAATATAGGTGTAAAATATGCTTATTTTACACCTATATTTGCCACCACAATTTGTTTCAACTACATATATTTAATATGTAAATCACACCAATGTTTTTAATTTTATGGTATAATTATCTGGTGGTGACCTTGATCATCTCACCACGTACACTTTAATCACATGATAATTTTCCTGTATATTTTTCTCTCTCCCTCTATCTATCTATCTATCTCTATCTATCTATCTATCTATCTATCTATATATATATATATATATATATATATATATATATATATATATAAACACTCCATGGTTTCCTTTTGTGGCCGAATAGTTTATTCATAACAGCACCACCTAATGAATTTCATCCAGTATTCTTTCTATGTGAATTGTGTAGCCGCTATATATACATGAATCTTGATGGACAATCTGGATAGGCTAACATATAGCAAAAGCATGACTGGCTGTACACATGTGCAATTTGCACCTGGCATGTCCTCTTCCCTCAGTGTCAACACGTGACTCACTATGTTGCAAAGTCCTTTGTGGCGTGAGGTGTCAGGTGAGATTCATATATTACATACTATGCATCCAATGTTATATTATAGTATATGGTTGATGTAGAATCAGGTGCATCATCTGTACTGTTCTTCATAGTGCATTTCTTGCAATATTGGTTTAACTGTGACTTAAAGGTAACCAACCATCAGGATTTTCCTATATAACCTAAATCAGTGCTATACTGGCACTATCTGGCTGATTATATACATACCTGTAGTGGTCAGCTCGGGTGTTTAAGTTTTGAAATCCAAAAAAGTGAAGTTTATAAAATGAGCAGCTAGTTGAGTGACAATTGCAAATGAGCAGATCATATATTCATAGTTATCCCCTCCCCCTGTTAGAATTAGCATAAGCATGTGCTAACCATTATCCCTAAGCTAAAAATTAATCTGACCCCTGTGATCTCAAGACTCCCTAACAAGAGCAATCCATCGCTGACCCTATAACATCTGTTGCCCTATAAGTCCTTTCAAATGCATTTCCTCAGTTAGGATTTATCAGGGGAATTGCTCATAGATACAGGGCTGTCAAATGGATATTGAAACCTGTGATGAGATCCAGGTAATCACTCCTAGAGTCACAATGTCCTCAAAGCAAGGAACCTCAACATGATATTCTCCAAGCATCGAGACCCGGCAATGTACTCAAAGCAGAGAGTCCCTAGTTTTTCAGAATCCTTAAAGGGATCCTCTATATTACAATTATGCACTGCAGTTCAGATATATAAGAGCTGGTCATGTCCCTACACTGTTTTATGCTATATGTCATCTATTTGTACTACGAAATATGTATACTAAATATATTGTATATGGTGTTTGTTATAAGCGTGTGTAAACATGTAAATGCTGCTAGCAGAATGTAGGTTTTTGATGTAGCAGGGGTGAGGCCGTTTACCAGCGGGCACCACTTAGTGAGCGGGATGTACCCGTGGTAGATTAAATATTAGATAAGGCAGAGTTAAATCGAGGTAAAGGAGAAGTGACAGGTGGCAAAAGAGTTAGCGGGACAGACTAGGGGCGTTAGTTTTGGATAGAGTTAGAGTAAGAGGAGATGTGGTCACGGTGTTAGGGTTAGTCAGGGAACTCTGAGGTAACCTTGAGAGGTCCAGAGCCTACGGCTCACCCCAGTGGGCTTAGAGAGTCGTGTGACTAGAGAGCCATCAGTATGGGGAGATAAGGTATGCACACCAGTGACTATGTAAGGGGAATACATGAAATAGCAGAAACTGCTGTGTGAATACTGACTTGAAAAATCCAATAGCTATATGCAAGAGTGAAAATGTGAAAAAATGGAACCTGCATTACTGCCATAAACATATGAATCAAGAGAAATTTAGCTACTGAATTGATCAATGCAATAGAGCCCCAACACTACGCCAAAGTATTTCTCTACGTTGGGGTCCCTAGCTTGTGTGTGTCCTCTCATGCAGTTAAAAAACTTACTGTGTATGGGAAGCTGAGACCCAAGCTATTTATGCGTATTATATGGATTGGCAATAGGTGTGGTTGGGGAGGGTTCACAAACGAAAAAATACTAACAAATAGGAATAACGTTTGGAACACCATTCTAAGTCCGAACTGGGTGCAAAAACCTAAAAAAACATCACTATGGGGAGATAAGGTATGCACACCAGTGACTATGTAAGGGGAATACATGAAATAGCAGAAACTGCTGTGTGAATACTGACTTGAAAAATCCAATAGCTATATGCAAGAGTGAAAATGTAAAAAATGGAATCTGCATTGCTACCATGAACATATGAATCAAGAGAAATTTACCTACTGAATTGCATTGATCATTGGATTTTTCAAGTCAGTATTAACACAGCAGTTTCTGCTATTCCATATATTCCCCTTACATAGTCACTGGTGTGCATACCTTATCTCCCCATAGTGATGTTTTTTTAGGTTTTTGCACCCAGTTTGGACTTAGAATGGTGTTCCAAACGTTATTCCTATTTGTTAGAGAGCCATCAGGGCCCAGATACGAATGCAGTTGTAAGGAAAAAGGGGAATGGAGACACAGACCTGGCCGCTTAAGGACGAGGTCCAAGATAGTGGGGGAAAGGTCAAGAAAGAGTACCCCTGGAATAATAGAAACAGAACCATGAAGAGTGAGGCCATGTCTGTCATAACAGTGTGAAGACTAAACTGAACAAAGTCTTGTTGCCAGGTGTACTCTGATGTTGTGTTGGTTACTATTTCGTCTATGATGAGAACCAGCAGCAGGGTGATGGACACCAGCCTTAAGTAACCAGTAAGTGTCATGTATCTCACCTGAAGGCACAACCATATACTGAGTCTCCTTGGTGAAGGAGTGCAGCGCCCATATGGCCCGGCATTTGTGCCTTCCTTCAAATATACCTATTATCATTTTAACATGACAGCTATATTTCTAAATATCACTTTAGTTATATATTTTAAACCATCTACTATAGGTTATATGTCACTGTTTTAATAACCAATTTTTGTTTACAGGTCTATATAATTTTGGGTATACAGTATATAATTACTTCTCTTACTACAACTGTGTACTATTACTTTCTATAGTGAAAATTTTTGTGTATATACCGCCATGCTCAGTGCACATGTGCTCTGCGCATGCTTTTCTGTTACCGCACTTGTTTTAACCGTTCTAATATCTATTAGAAAAGTTATATTTTATAAACTTTAGACATAAATGTTGGAGTATTTACTGGGGTCTCTCTGCCTTTGTATCAATTAGTATCTTGCCAATTAGTGTCCTATATATATGATTTTCTACCCCATACAATTATTTACATATTATTATAAACCCATATACAATTATTGTGTTCCTTTACAATCTCTTATGGAGTGAATAGTTGATCTGTAGGCTTCAACAGAAGTGAAAGTCATTGAATCTTATTTAAACCTACAAATTTTGTTTTGTTCATTGATATTACTCTTCAAGAGTATAAAATGGAATTCCCTAAATTGTCTGTTGCTATAGGTACAATGTCACTTTTGCTGTACGCTGTAAGTAACAATTGACAAAGGCTCTATAGGCATTCTTTTCAACTGTGTTGAAATATAATTTCTTTCTGTATGTTGTATACAGAAGTCACATCAGTCACATGAGTTGTAAGAAAAAAAATATTGCGTTTTAGAAAAAAATCCTAGTCAATCCTAGTCCTAGTGCACAAAAACTTGATTTTAAGGATTTAGGTTACTATACCTTACATGTTTTGTAATTACATGGACCCTAACTTTATCTAAACTTATTACAGAAATCATGTTTACACTTGAAAAACTAACAATAGACTATTATTCTAATAAAACGAACTGGCTGTAAATGAAAAGAAACCTATCAGTAGTTTTGACAATGCAAAACTAATAACATAGACAGATAGGAGAAATTGAGATACGCATATTTATTCCTGTATGTAGCCAGTGACTGCACAACCTTTGAAATACATTGTTACTTCATTGCTTACTACTCCAGCAAGTCCACTGGACGAGGACCCTATTTCTGAAATGAACTCCAGTCTCCAACTAGGAGACTACTACAGTCAATAATCAAGGGGTAAGGTTGTATAGCGCTCAGTACAGAGTCCAGAATGGACTTTAAAGCTAAGGTCTGACTCCAGTGCACTTGAAGGGTAGTCAGATCCTGGAGCAAAACTGTATTTCAATTGTCTTGCTTCCACTTGTTTGCAACTTACAGGTGTATTTATCCATGTCTCACATTCTCCTGACTTGATAAATAGTTTTGTATAGTCAATACTTCTGACAGAATCCCTTTAATACAGGAAACCAATACCATTCTTTCTTATAGGACAGGTGTGATGGGATGTGTTACACAGCAGGCAGAGACAGCGGGCCGGTGAACAATCCAAATACAACTTTATCGTTACTGGGAAAATATTGAAGTGAGCATAGATAGGATTTTCCAAAGTCTGTAGTACAGCAAAAAGTAAAAGGAACAAATCCAGGGACACCAAGGAGAATTAACAACTGCTCCTTAAACTATTTTTTCAAATGCAGGATGGGCAAGATATCCACTACCATGGGGCCAATGATCCCCAGTCTTTAGTCCAAGTTGTGGCACCAGGATCTGGCCACAGCACCAGATTCTCGCCCTTTTGCATCACAGCACCCACAACATCTATGACACCTCGCATTTTCACATCTTTTAGATCAGCTCCCTGGATGAGGAGAGACCCCCTTAAACATTTTTTACATGTACTCCAAGTATGAAGAAGGGCAGTCTCTGGCCAGTCTGCAGGTTTCTCTATCAGGGAGGGTATGAAGAAGGGCAGTCTCTGGCCAGTCTGCAGGTTTCTCTATCAGGGAGGCTCCCTGCAGGGAGTAATAATAGACTAACAACCTTCCACCAGATACAGTACAATGAATACTACTGGAGGCCGGATTGCATTAGGGTCCCTGCAAGACGGCTGAGGGTAACACAGTTACAAAAGGTTGCACAGGATTAGAAAAACATGGTTGATTTACTTTAAAACAGTACCACACCCTTCAATGGAAGGTGTCTAACATAGAAACTAAAACAGAGGGGAGACTGTGGACAAGAAGCGCAAATAGAGTCTTAACTGGTAAACAGCATAGAAAGGGTTAATGGAAAAACTCACCTATAGGGGTTGTGCCAGTCACAACTCCTATGTTAGCATGGCCACAGGGTGAATCGGCTGCAGCCCCGAAATTAGGTATTGGTAGTTGCAGGAAAACCGGGTATCATGCTGTGGTTGTCACCAAATCCAGGAGGCAGATAGGGTTAATTTATATCTTTTATTTAACAAGAGAAGATACAGGTCAACGCATTTCAAGGGACTCAGGCCTCTTCCTCAGGACGTATATCAATGACAGGATAATGCAGTCTGGGGAGATAAGCCAGTATTTATATGTTCGTCATAGATCCTCCCTCTTTGAAAAAAATAGGCGGGATCCTTATCAATACAAAAAGAACGGTCGTAATTTATATAGAAGTATACTTCAAAAGGTGATGTTCAAGGTAGAAATGAACAGATTTTTTAAAAACTCGAATTATACTTTGATTTGAAAAAATATATATGGAATAAAAAAGGTTAAAAATACATGTGTGAGCGGTCTAGAACTTAGGAGAGGATGATATAATATGTCTTTATTGGACTGATTTAACACTGTGTCTATTTGTTTTCTAGATGGAGAGACAGAGAATAAAAGAAGAAGAAAGAAATTTAGGGGAGGAACAAGCCATTAACAAATGCGGAATGGAAAAGTGTGCAGAACAAAAAAAAATAAAAATATATATCTGAATATATTATATTTTAAATTATTTTCATATATGTGTTAATAAAGATTATGTAAAAAATTGTGGATTAAAAATGTTAAAATTCTGAATTTATTTGTGTTGATTGATTATTTAAAAAATGATTTATTATTTGAAAATATATGTAAAGGTTATAAAAATTATTATTATACATAATTATGCAAAAAATATATGAAGGATATGTAAATATATAGTGAATTGTAGGTAAAAGTGATCTGTGAGGAGCCACGGCTCGTGAGGGTGTGAATTGATATTAGAAGTCATGGAAATGTGGGATAATATTAGACGGGTGTAGGGAGACAGCGATGTGTCACTTGAATCCTGGAGCAGGATGCCATATTTAGTCTTTTAAACAAAAGGAGGTATGAACGTTAGTCCATGAATGGGTTAAAATGGTGAAGGTAGAAAATTAGAAATGAAAAATAAAAACAAATTGGACATAAATATAAATATATTGAAAATATGGGTATGTTAAAAAATGCATCAACACCTGATTAGGATTGTAGAAAAGGAGAGGAAGAAGTATGGTCGCGTCTTTGCGTGGGTTAAGAAAGTTCACTGAGCGAACTTCTTAACCTGAGAATTGAGTCTGCGCATGTGTGTGGTGAGGTTATCTGCATTCAAAAGTGTGGTAACAAGCTCAGAGCGCATGCTCCGAGTGATTGTCTACTTCACATAAGTTCACATAAGTTCAGAGCGTGGGAAAAGGATTATGTGCGCATGCATTAGCACTGTAATGTTTGTATACTACTTTGCTTCCTCCACTGCCCAGGAGATGTGGTATGATCAGGCTATGTTCCTGTACGGTCAGACACAGCCACTACACAGCAGGGACACATATATAAGATTATCTCGGCACAAGAACATTTTTTTAAACACATCCAATTGTATAAATTATTATTATTATAAGATCTATTTATTAACCCCTTCACCCCCGGCCACTAAAACACCCTAATGACCGGGCCATTTTTTGCAATTCTGACCAGTGTGATTTTGACAGGTTATAACTCTGGAACGCTTCAACAGATCCTGGCGATTCTGACATTGTTTTTTCGTGACATATTGTACTTCATGTCAGTGGTAAATTTAGGCCGATATGTTTTGCGTTTATTTCTGAAAATTTCGGAAATTTTATAAAAATTTTGAAAATTTCGCAATTTTCAAACTTTGAAAATGTATGCCCATAAATATGAGAGATATGTCACACAAAATAGTTACTAAATAACATTTCCCACATGTCTACTTTACATCAGCGCAATTTTCGAAACAATTTTTTTTTTCGTTAGGAAGTTAGAAGGGGTCAAAGTTCATCAGCAATTTCTCATTTTTCCAACAAAATTTACAAAATAATTTTTTTAGGGCCCACATCACATTTGAAGTGACTTTGAGAGGCCTAGGTGACAGAAAATACCCAAAAGTGACCCCA